>NC_133206.1:27185123-27302623 GCF_958299795.1 Porites lutea | reverse complement strand
GATGTTTTCTATAAAAAAAGTTACTTAGAGCTTAATTTGTGACAAAACTTCTCGGTTTTTTCTACGTATAGACTGGTCTACTTTTCTCGGGAAGGCGGTGGCCCGCTCCCTAGCCGGAGTGAATCTAAAGGGGGAAAAAAAATTCGACAAATCTCCTTGTAAGTTAAGGAACTCCTAAAGGTCGTTTTTTCCTACGGCTATAATTGAAGTTACGAAAATGGGGCTTACAATTGCACGAAAACTACCTGGATTGAGAATTTCCCCAAGCGCACTTTTGATAAAACGATGACAAAGTAGCAAACGAAAAGTATATTATCGAATTGTTTGCTGATTTAACCCTATTCAGACTAGGCTTTTTTTTGGCTTCTTGCGCTTCTTGTGAGGATGACCAGAGGACCATTAGATATTTGCTTTCACATTCCATGGCCGAAAAAACAATTACATCTCTAGAATATTAACAATATCATCCATATAATGACATCCAGTTTTTGATAATAAGAACCATACGTCGTTTTCTCAAGAAGAGAACTAAGAATTAATTAACGTTGAATTAATTGACGTTAATTTACAACAAGTATCTTGTAACTATGAACGAAGGAATTTAATTTGAAATTATCCGGAAACATTTGTCCCCTATCTGCATTACGCAGTCAAAATGTACTAGAGATTACAAAACGTATAGTGAAAACTTTACTCATAAATATATGAATTGGTAATTGCGTTGAGTTTATTGTGGATAATCAATATCCCCCGTAATAATTTAAATACATTTGGATAGGCCGGTTGTGCCGGAGAAGAAATTTAATATGTTTATGAGCACTTAACACTTTGTTTTCAAGATAGCATTTTAGATTTAAAGATGGCAATACAAAAAAAATTTTCAGAAGATGAAAGCCGTAAAACATTTGCAGAACTGTATTAGTCAGCAGAGGTTACGGGGAAAATATACGGCGAACTTATCTCTCTTTCAGTGCTGAATATTTTTTTGGCCATTACAGCATTTCTGGGCAACACTCTGATCCTAGTTGCTCTACATAAAGAAACCTCACTTCATTCGCCGTCCAAACTCCTGTTTCGTAACCTAGCGATTACTGATCTCTGCGTTGGAATCATTATGGAACCTCTGTTTGTTGCTTATTTGGTGTCTTTGGTAAAGCAAAGATGGGATATTTGCTACGACCTAGACCATGCAGGTTTAATCATTGGCGCCATTTTGAGTTCAGTAACTTTGTTCACATTGACTGCAATAAGCGTGGACAGACTTCACGCCCTGTCGTTGGGCCTCAGATACAGACAAGTTGCGACTTTGAGAAAAGCGTATATAAGTGTAATTGTTATGTGGATTTTGTCCGTTCTTATTGGCGTAGCAGTCTACTATTTGGATACTGCTATACTCGACTGGTCGAGGTTTACTGCAATATCTATATGTGTATGCATCTCAAGTCTCTGTTATACTAAAATCTTCTTTGCATTACGACGAAGCCAAATACACGTCCAAGGACAAGTAAAACGGGCAATACCACTTTACCTAGCTCGATACAGAAAGGCAGTGTACAGTGCACTGTGGGTACAGGTAACACTGGTAGTTTGTTATCTACCGTTTGGTATAGCGACAACTTTTTTGCCCAAAGGTGGTGAGATTTTTTTCTTGGTTTACCTCATTACGCTCACTTTACTTCAATTAAACTCGACATTAAACCCGTTCATTTACTGCTGGAAGATTACTGAAGTAAGGTTATTAATAATAAGATTATTATCTCCATATTCAACTGTCACTTTAGTTGAATTCCGTGTCGAAGCTATCCTCAGCCCAAAAAACAAATAAAATGGAATAACGGAAGAATCTTGATAGCAGCTGTATTTCATTTGTGGCGGCAGTAGAAGAACACGAATAGTTAAAAATTTGCAATGCTAAAAGATTTTTCCCGTAGTCCGCCGTAATAGCCTGCATGAACTGTCATAAACGCAGCCATCGGTGAATCCTTTTACGGCACTTTCCTCAGCAAAAAACCAAATCAACAATTCAGTTTTGAAAAAACAGAAAATGAAATTGATAGTAGTTGTTTTTCATTTTTGTGTTGTCAGTACAAGGACACGATAATTTTAAAACTTAACTGAAATGAAAAAATGGCTTCCGGCAAGTAGACTGTCGACAAACAAATTTCTAGATGCCACAGTCTCAGAACACTTCCTTACTAATGATCACTCTGCTAACGACATCACACTTATTCCACTGGTGCTCATTAAATCTAATAGAGACAGTGTACGAAAAGCTAGAGAAGCATACCTCATTAAGAGAGGTAAAACTCGTGAACCTTCTGGTATCAAGTAAGAAAGATGAAATGTAATACAATCTTTATTCCTTTTGTTTGTTATCATTTATTTCATACTTTTTTTTCATTTCTAATTTCTTTCATATCACTACTTCAACGGTTTTTGTTTTCCTTAACGTTCACTTTTTTCTTATTTAAATTTTCACACGTAATTATAGTATCATATTGCACGCTATTCTTTATTTCAAATTGTAACGTCTTAGCTTAACCCCATCACTGTATGTAACAACCCTGAAGAAGGAAGGCCGTGCCTTCCGAAATATTGGTAAAAAAATATGCATATTCCCGACTGAAAAATCAGCCTTGCTTCTTTTGTTTAATAAGTTTTTATGCATAAATTCACCTGTCAAAATTGCGACCAAGCGAAGTTTGTGTGTGTGTTTGTGGGGGGGGGGGGGAGGGGGGGGGAGGGGGGGGGGAGTGGGGGCAGAGACTAGGTTGTTGCTGAAGGGACCAAGAACGTGACCAAGCAAAAAGTAAAGCCTTAGAAAGAAATTTATTTCCGTAACTTTTGTGCTAAGCCGAACACAGGAAACTTCAATCAGAGTATTTTTACTCCTACTAACAGAGTCTGTACGGGTGGGCTTTCTTGCGCTGACGTCATAACCAAATTTTCTGTCATCGATAGGTTTCCATTATTTTCTTTTAGGTATGGGGCTCCACTGCGCGCACAGACCCTCCATTAAAAATATAATTATGACTGTAATGACACGGTACCTGTTGATGGTCCTAAATTTGACGAATAATAAAATTATTAATTTACAATGGCGTAATAAAATTTGCTTACACTCTCTCAGTTCTTACAGCCTTTCCATTAGCAGGGATCGTAATAAGTCGTTTGGCCGACTTATGAAATTGTGACGAAATTGCTCGATTTTCCTCCTGATAACTATTTTTCCCCAGCAGACCGAAACAAAAGAAGAAAAAGGTACATTTTGCTGATTTAATTTTGTAAGAATGACCAGAGGAAGATCAGATAGTCACTTTTCCGTATTACGTACCAAGCTATAATAGCCTCATAGGACCAATCAAATCTCTAGATTAGTAATCTATTAGGTCTTCAATATTGACATGCAGTTTGTGATTAACGTCCCTGAGAAGAGAGCTAAAAATTGAAACGTGCACCTTTATTGTTGGACAATTTTAAAATATTTCACAATTTCATGAAAGAAGCTTTTTTTGTTGGTGATGAAGCATGTAAAGAACGTTTTATGTCGAAAACGCAACTGCGCAAAGACGAATTAGTAATTGAGTTAATTTGATAATCATAATATCATATCCTCGGTAATTTAAATAAATTTGGATAGCCTACGAGAAGAAATAAGATCAATGTTTATGGCCAGTTTGTGGTCCAAGTTCGCATTGCAGAAAAATGAAGCTGGAAAACAATTTTACCGGAGAGGAAAGTCAGAAAACAGCTGGAGAATTGTATTGCTCAGAAGAACTGAAGGAGGAAAGACTCAGCGAATTTATATTTGTTTCAGTGCTAAATATTTTTCTGTCCATTACTGCATTTCTGGGAAACATTCTGATCCTAGTTGCTCTTCACAAGGGGACTTCACTCAATAAGCCGTCTAAACTCCTGTTTCGTAACCTAGCGGTAACTGATCTATGTGTTGGTATCATTGCACAGCCTCTATTTGTTGCTTATTTGATGTCCGTCGTAACAGAGAGATGGGATATTTGCTATTACTCAGATTTCGCAAATCTGATCTCTAGCATCATTCTGTGTGCAGTGTCTTTATTAACATCAACTGCAATAAGCGTGGACAGACTCCTCGCCCTGTTGTTGGGCCTTAGATACACATATATTGTAACTACGAGAAAAGCGTACATAAGTGTAATTGTAATGTGGATTCTCTCCGCTTTCATTGGCGCAGCAAACTACTCTTTTCATTTCCTTATACTGGGCTGGTCTACTTTTATAACTATTTCTCTATGTGTAGTCATCTCGAGTCTGTGTTATGCTAAAATTTTCTTTACATTACGAAGAAGACAATTTTGTGTTCATAACGGCGCTTTTCAAGGAGAACGGAGCCAGAAAATTCCACAGAATATAGCTCGATACAGAAAGGCAGTGTACAGTGCACTGTGGGTGCAAGTAACATTGGTTGTTTGTTATCTGCCATTTGGTATGCTTATGGCCTTTATAAGGCCTGAGCTCGAGTCGCCTGACAAAAGTGAGAAAACTTCCTCAGTTTACCTCGCAGGGAATATTACATTCTCTTTTGTTTTAGCAAACTCGTCATTAAACCCCTTTCTTTATTGTTGGAGGATCAGAGAGGTAAGGAAAGAAGTTAAAGAGACAATCAGATACCTTTTATGTTCATCGAATTATATTTAGCTTATTATTGTATTATTAATTTCAACTTGAGTGTAATTCATGTCGTTTATTAGCCGGCGGTCAAAGGCTTAAGTCATCGTAGAATTAAGGTAATTCGACCTCTGAGCCGGAAAATTGCTTTTAAACGTTATTTAAAAACTAGTAAAACAATAACAATTTTCGTAAAACATGCTTCTTCATCGAGTCAGTCGAATATTATCTTCAATCTCGTTGTGCTCTTACTAAGTAAGTTAATAAGGCTTAACCAAATATAGAAACTAGATGAAGACTCGATGGCCTTATTTTTGTAATAACTGTGTCGTCCCAAAATTCAACTCGAAAAGAGAACTACGTGTTAAGCACATTTTCTTAATTTCAATCATTTCCTAAAATAGGCCATAAAATCAGGTGTAGATATCAAAAAGATGTCATAAACGAAATTTAAATGTCACATTATTGGTTAGCTCACTGTCTTGTTGAAAAAGTCGTGTCAGCTTACTGATAACCGAAACAAAAACATAATTGACATATTTAAAAATAATGTGGAATTTTTTCTTTCATTGTACGATTTCATAAATTAATGAAAATTCAGGTCACGTTCAGCATGTGTTCAAAGAACATCGATTCAACTTGACCTGCATTTTAACAAAATAAACACTAAGCGTATAATACTGCGTAGACAAATTGTTAGTATCACTGAGATTTTATGGAAAGATTTCATCATCTCTTGAAGGCCTTGTACGATATATTGATTGATTAGTACACAGAGAATACTATCATGTTGATTTAACGCAGTGCTGGGGGAGGGAAGAATAGCACGTCAAACCGTTGCCGTAACTCTTTGGTGAGTACTTAAATCATGTGTCATGACGATGGTCCTAACCATCGGCTGCTGTCCTAACCAATTATACTTCGAAAGGAAATTGTTATATATGATACGGTGAAGAACCATTTGTTACTTGTTTGCTTCTAACCTTGCTCGTTTACTCTTAAGAAATTCACCCATGCAAAAACTATCAGTAATTCAAAATTTACTGCCCTCAATCACATGATCACTTGCATTAAACAACGAAATTTTTAAGCATATTTTATAGACCTTATAACGGTATTAAGTGCGTGATGAGTAATCGTGGTAAGATGGTGGAATAACTGTCAGTAATTCGCTTGTACAATAAACAGAGAGAAAATAAGGGGAAAGGTAGCAATCGAATTAGGCCAGCAAGGGTCACTCTATTCTTGGGATTTGATCGAAGGCTGGGCCAACAAAGGCAATTCCAAATACTTACTAAGTTGTTCAGATTCATTTAGTACCACCTTCAAAGGTTTCTAAAAACAGTGTTGGTTTTTCTTTTCTTTGAAAGTGTAATGAAGCTTGGAGTTTTCTTCAAACTGACATGAATTCTCAGATATCTTAAAATGATTTCTAATCATGCACCATAAACTTATAAAAATACCGGTTGATAAGGACCATATTCAGCTGCTGTGAATTTCACTTAAACTGGAAAAGACTAGAGAAGTCTGTTATAACCCAACCTCGCAATATCTTTAACGGAACTTGAAAGCTCGCTTGGGAAAAGACAATGATGGCGAATTGAAATATTATAGTTAGAGCAAAAGCACTGAATTATTACCTAACCTATTATCAAAAGAGCTGGGGCCGTAAACCTCTCACTCGATTCAGCTTCAATGCCAAGTTCCATGAAGAAGGTAGTATTGTCTCCTCTGCTGAAGAAACAGTCTCTGGACTTTGAAATCTTTTCTAACTTAGACCTGTATCCAACTTGAAGTTTTTGTCTCCGGTTATTGAAAATGATGCAGCCATAGGCGTCTGTCGAATTATTATTTGTGTGATAAAAAACTTCAGTCTGCTTACAAGAAACAACACAGTTGTGAGACAGCCCTTTTACGAGTTCAAAATGAGATACTGAAATCAGTTGATAATAAACAATGTGTCGTTCTTTTGCTGCTTGATTTATCGGCAGCTTTCCGGCGACACCGTCGATCATGAGATCTTATTGGATCTAAGTTTGCGCTTGCGTGACTTCAGCCTTATCTTACACATCGTTCTCAGTTAGTTCAGATTGATGGGTCTACTTCTTTAGTTCACCGGCTCAGATTTGGTGTATCCCAGGGGTCCGTGTTGGGTCCATTGCTATATCTCTTATACACGGCCTCACTGGGTGATGACCTAAGACGATGGCATGATATCAAGTTTCATCTATAGAGCGTTTTCACTCACGTGGCCAGCATCTATACAAATTTATTGGAACAAAAGAAAGCGTTTGCATAAGAAAAGAGTTCAACTCCCACAGGATTGGCTTGGGACACCAACATGGCCGCCGTTCATTGTTTTGGGACACCAATATGGCCGCCGTGACGTCATGTGAAAACACTCTATATGCTGATAATACTCAAACTGAAAAACCACCTTTAGTTGTAATGATGGCGTAGAACTTACCACCGCAATTTCCCGGATTAAAAGCTGTCTTGCTGTCTTGTGTAAGGGAATACCCCCGGGGGCGAAAAATGCTTTGCAGGTTATGAGTCTCGCTGATTACGCAAGCGAGACTAATTAGGTATGGGGCTCCACTGTGCGGGCGCGGACGCTCCACAAAAATAAATAAATACATTAATTAATAATAATAATAATAATAATAATAATAAATATGATAATAATCACCTATTGATAGGTCCTGAATTTGACGAATAATAAAATAATGAGTTTTACAATGGTGTTTTAAAATTTGCTTACAATCTCTCACATCTTACAGCCTTTCCATTAGCAGGGATCGTAATAAGTCGTTTGGCCGACGGCAAAGGTTAATTACCTGGTACAACTTAAGTTACCGTAAGGTTATCTCTATGAATACTAAGGGCTTAATTTGTGACAAAATTACTCGATTTTTTCTCCAGATAACTATTTTCTCCAGCGGACATTAGCCCGGTCTTAAAGAAACAAAAAGAAAAAAAAGATGACTTTTGCTGATTAAATTTTGTAAGGGTGACCAGAAGAAGATCAGATAGACACTTATCCGTTTTACGAACTAAGCCATTAGCCTCATAGGACCAATCAAATCTCTAGATAAGTAATCTATTAAGTCATCAATATTGACATGCAGTTCTTGATAATTAGTACCGTACCATGTTTTAAGTTCCTTGAGGAGAAAGCTAAAAATGAAAATAAACGTGTACCAACATTTTTCGGACAATTAATAACTTATAACTTTATGAAAGAAGCTATTTTTGTTGGTGGTAAAGCATGTTAAGAACCTATTATGCTGAAAACGTAACTACGCAAAGATGAATTAGAGATAGAATTAATTTTATAATCACAATATCCTCCTTCGCTAAGAACTTAAATAAATTTGAATAGCCTGCGAGAAGAATTAGATGTTTATCGCTAGAATTGTCCAAGCTCGCACTGCAGAAGGATGACAATAGAAAAAATTTTACCGGAAACAAAAGTCATAAAACCATTGGAGATCTGTATTGCTCAGAAGAACTTAAGGGGGAAAGACTCGGCGAGCTTCATTGTCTTTGTTGCAGTCAGTAAATATTTTTCTGTCCATTGCGGTATTTCTGGGGAACACGCACTCTGTTCCTAGTTATTCTTCTGAATAGTGTTAATGAAGTTGTGAGGATGACCAGAGGACAATTAGATATTCGCTTTCGCATTCCGTGGCCGAGAAACCAATCAAAACTCTTGAATATTAGCAATATCATCCATATAGTGACATCCATTTTTTGATGATGAGAAGCATATGTCGCTTTTTCAAGATGAGAGTTAGAAATTAAATCGTTCGTTATTAATTGACAACAAGTATCTTGTAAATATAAACGAAGGAAAAGAGATTATCAGAAACATTTATTTCTGTCGGCAGCAAGCCGTCAAAATGTGTACTAGAGATTACAAACGTATATTTGCATATAGTGAACGTCACTTATAAAAATATGAATTGGTAATTGAGTTGAGTTTATTAGGGATATACAATATCCCCAGTAAGAATTTTAATACATTTGAATAGGTTGCGCCAGAGAGAAAATTTAAGTGTTGATGAACGTGCACTACACTTTGTATTGAGGGTAGCATTTTAGATTAAAATGGCAATGCAAACAAATTTGTCAGAAGATGAAAGCCGTAAAACATTTGAAGAACTGTATCACTCAGAGGAAGTAACGGAAAAAATATACGGCGAACTTATCTTCCTTTCGGTGCTAAATATTTTTTTGTCCATCGCAGCATTTCTGGGGAACACTCTGATCCTAGTTGCTCTTCACAAAGAAACTTCACTTCATTCGCCGTCCAAACTCCTGTTTCGTAACCTAGCGATAACTGATCTCTGTGTTGGTATCATTGCGGAGCCTCTGTTGGTTGGTTATTTGATATCTTTGGTAAAACAAAGATGGGATATTAGCTACTACCTACACGTTGCAGATTTTGTCATTGGAACCATTTTGTGTTCAGTGTCCTTGCTCACATTGACTGCAATAAGCGTGGACAGACTTCTCGCCCTGTCGTTGGGCCTTAGATACAGACAAGTTGCGACTTTAAGAAAAGCGTACTTAAGTGTAATTGTTATGTGGGTTTTGTCCGTTGTTATTGGCGTAGCATTCTACTATTTGGATCAGACCCCTATACTCGACTGGTCGAGGTTTACAGCAATATCTATATGTGTATGCATCTTAGGTCTCTGTTACACTAAAATTTTCTTTGCATTACGACGAAGCCAAATACACGTCCAAGGACAAGTAAAACGGGCAATACCACTTTACCTAGCTCGATACAGAAAGGCAGTGCACAGTGCACTGTGGGTGCAGGTAACATTGGTTGTTTGTTATCTACCGTTTGGTATAGCGACAACTTTTTTGCCCAAGGGTGGTGAAATTTTTTTCTTGGTTTACCTCATTGCGCTCACTTTACTTCAATTAAACTCGACATTAAACCCGTTCATTTACTGCTGGAAGATCAGAGAAGTAAGGCAAGCTGTGAAAGACACAATCAGAGATCTCTTCTGTTCATTGAGTTAGTTAATCAGGACATCAATATGCTTAATTTCAATTTGTTTCAGTAATTCATTATTCGGGTAGAGAAGCTTAGATATTGCATGGATCCCCGAGCTGAAAATTGTGTGTTATAAATACAACTAAAAAAAGAAAGAAAAAGAAATTTGGTAAAACATTTTCGTTCATCGAGTTATTCTATTATTATCTCCAATTTCATTCTGTTTTTTATGCCTCATTCGGGTAACGGTTAGGCTAAGAATAGACACGAAAACTCAAGGGCTAGATCGATCGCCTTGAAAATGGTGTGGCCCTTTTGTAGCTGATACTATGATGAAAAATTAACCAATAAGGCGTTTGGTAAAGCTTATGGTTAACGTCCGTCGTCTTCAAACAGACTCTCCAAGTTCAGTAATAGTTGTTGTAAGCTTTTTGTTCGGCGGCAGGGTTAGCTCAGTCGGTAGAGCGCTTGACTGCAGAGCGGAAGGTCGCGGGTTCGATTCCCGGGCAGGACTATAGGCACGGACTTAAAAATTAATAACTGAGAGATGTAGGTACTGTCATTGCCCTGCAAACGGTTAGACCTTCGTGTGGCTCGGGTGCCCACGTAAAATGGCAGTCCTGTCTCAAGTAGGAGAAATCATTGTTTCGAGCAGTCAAAGGAACATCAGCTCTTCGTCACCGAGAAAAACGACGAGCGTAACCATGCAGAAAGTGACCGAAAGAGTGGGTTGGTGAGCGATTTCAGTAATGCGAAGATCGAAATCCTCAAAACATGGTAAAACCATGAATTTATTTTTCGTGTTTATTTTCAGGGATCGTTATAGCATCTTTAAGGATAGCTTTCATTGAAATGGACGTAGTTGTCGAAAAAACGCTATTAATTGAGTTAAAACACCTACCTTTCAGTTGACATTTTCTAACAGTGCGGATGAAAAATCTTGTGTAATTGAAATAAACCGAACAAGTAGTACGTTTTCGGTGGATAAATATCTATCAGGATGGGGCTGAAGTTCTGCATACATTCATAGGAAGTTAAATCGGAATGAAGACTTGAAAGGTATAAGTTTATTTATACGTTTAGCTTACATTGTTTATCAAATATTCAGTCATGCACACGTGAAAAAAAATGGATTTTCATACACAGATGATAATATTACGCAGTTTAAACTTCATTAAACTGCTATACAAACGAGAGAGGAAATAAAATAATAAGAAATTGAAAATTAAGGGAACCGCATTGACATTTTTGACAAGTTTTTAATACCACTTTCAGCTTAGTCGTGGCTTTTTTCACTTCTCTGTTTGTACGCCAGCTCTTCCCATAGTTTTGTTGTTTTTGAAACAGCTATCCCTTTAAGCTTACTATTTTGTTCATGATTTCTATCGTTTTCCAGCTACTCAGCATGACTCAGCGGCGATAGACCTTGTCACTGTTTTCGACGCCATCTTGACAGGGAGGCAAACGTGTGTGAAATTACAGTGTTGTATGAGAATCTAATGTAGACTGATAATTTTCGTAAAACAGCTGTTCAGAGAAAAATATGAATTGTAAACTAAAGCTACAAAGCAAAGAATTGTACTAAAACATTTTTGGGGCGTCCTTGTGCTTAATTTTCTCCAGAACCTTCCTTTAGATTTTCCATATATTTGTCTGTAATTTTTCCCGGGACCGTCTTACCGGACAAATGTATTGAAAATTTTAAAAAGTGGTTTTAGGTCTTCTACCGCATGTAACGCCCTCAATTTTTTTCAGTAGAATCCTTTAGTTTAGAACTCTTTTTTTTTTCACATCAGTCGTTCTGCAGAAATTTTTCGACGTTAGATTCATTTCTCATTCAAACACTGTAATTTCTCACGCGTTTTCCTACTCGTCAAGATGGCGTCGAAAACCGTGACCGACAAGGTCTATTTGCCTATGTTTTTTTTTTGTTTTCGCCAAGAGGTTGACCCGCATTCTCGCAATCATGCTAAGAAGGCTCTCTTCCCAGGGCCGTTGGGGAATAGGAAACTTGCCTATTTAACGCTGCCTCTTTAAATGATATACACTTTCTTTATATATATTTTTTTTCACCGCAATAGGGCTTGAATAAAAATTCTCAAAAAACCACTGGGTTTTTTTTTATGCCTGTGACTACATTTCTCTGGCAGGTTAATGTAAAACCAGTGAAACTAAAGCCATATCAATAATAACTGACAACTAGTTTCCGAGGGTGCGCGCGTTTTTGATAATGAGAATCGACAAACGAGATGTGTATCGTCGATTTCTTTTTTTAAGACGAAGAAGAAGGCAAGAAATTTTTAAAAAGTTTGATTAATTTTGACTACGATATAATTTAATGTTCGCTTTTCATATACTATCCAAGATAAACCAATTAAAACTCTGGGATATTTGCACGGTCATCGATATTGACTGACATCTAGTTTTTGATAATACGTGCCATATGTTTTTTTTCGCAAGAAAAGAGCTACATGTAAACATTTAAAAACGTGCGTTAATAACGGACAACAAATAACTCCTAACTATGACAAAAGGAAAATTTGTTTGAGATGAACCATTTAATAACGAATATTATTGTCTTCTGCCTCACGCAGTCAAAAATTTTTCGGGAGATTAAAACAACATTTAAACTTTCAAAAAAAGGGGACTGGTAATGAAGTCGAGTTTATTGAGGAAACGCAGTCAATAATTATCCCCCGTAAGAATTTAAATAAATTTAGATAGGATGAACCGGAGAAAAAAATTAATATACAATGTAGGTGAATGAATTCAACATTACAGTTTTTTGTTCGGGATAGCATTGAAGACTTGAAGATGGCAATACCAAAAAATTTTACAAAAGATGAACGCCAGGAAACAGAGGGAGGACTGTTCTATTACTCCGAGGAACTTACAAGGAAAATATTCGGCGAACTTATATTTCTTTCAGTGCTAAATATTTTTCTGTCTGTTACCACATTTCTTGGGAACACTCTGATCCTAGCTGCTCTACCCAAAGAAACTTCACTTCATCCTCCATCCAAACTCCTGTTTCGAAACTTAGCGATAACTGATCTCTGTGTTGGTATCATTGCGGAGCCTCTGTTGGTTGCTTATTTGATGTCTTTGGTAAAACAAAGATGGGATATTTGCTACTACCTAGACTACGCAGGTTTAGCCATTGGAGCCATTTTGTGTTCAGTGTCTTTGTTCACACTGACCGCAATAAGCGTGGACAGACTTCTCGCCCTGTCGTTGGGCCTCAGATACAGACGAGTTGCGACTTTGAGAAAAGCGTATATAAGTGTAATTATTATGTGGGTTATATCCGTTGTTATTGGTGCAGCAATGTACTCTTTGGATACTGTTATACTCGACTGGTCAATGTTTATTACAATATCTCTATGTGTAGTCATCTCAAGTCTGTGTTACACTAAAATTTTCGTTGCACTACGAGGAAGAAAAATACGTCTCGAAGATACCGCTTTTCAAGGACCAACTGAATTTATAAAGGTTCCATTGAACCTAGCTCGATACAGAAAGGCAGTGTACAGTGCACTATGCGTGCAGGTAACATTGGTTGTTTGTTATCTGCCGTTTGGTATTGCGACAACTATACCAGAGATTTCTTTGTCGGTTTACCTCATGACGCTCACTTTACTTCTACTAAACTCATCATTAAACCCGTTCATTTATTGCTGGAAGATCAGAGAAGTAAGGCAAGCTGTTAAAGACACAATCAGACAACTTTTCTCTTCTTCAAGTTAGTCCAGTATTAATATACTTTACTGATTTCATTTTTTTTTTAAATCATCAGTCGGGAAGAAAAGCTAGCTAGGTTTCTTCCTAATAAGATCTTATAAGCCGATCACTGGTATTAATCAGCTTTTGAATTCGATTAAGGTCAATACAATTAATCGAATATCACACCAATCCTCTGCAGATAACCTAGTATATAATATATACCAGTTGATGCATATGCACGGCTATCGGCAGAGTGCTCAATAGAAGGACTAGAGCTTAGTATAATCAAGGTTGTCTGGTGTCAACGTGAGATTAGACTTGGCATTTTTATTACTACTTAGTTTCGTACCGCACTGCATGTACGGCACTCCTCAGATAAAATTGCCAGTATATAATATATAATATTGATGACTGCTTAATTTTCCAACGCAAATCAGGGTTTTTGTCATCATGATGATCTTACATAAACAAATAGTAAGAAAATAATTGATTATCTCACGTACTGTACAATGAAAGACTACTAAACTCTTCCTGGCTGCAAAATTTGCCCGTTTAGTCTTATAGAAAAAATTTACCCATAAGCAATACAGTTGATCCCATGAAGCGGCCACCCTCAGGGTACCGCAAATTGGCGGTATCACGTGGGATTATCTGGAAAGATTTCATCGTCTCTTTTGGGGCTTTGTACCGATTACGATTGATTATTACTCAGAGAATATTATGTTAATTTGTTGGGTGGGGAAAGGGTAGAACAGCCCGTCAAACCGTTGCCATGTTTTTTTGATGAGAGCTTAAATTTTGTGCTACGATGACTAACTAAAAATACGTCTAAAGGAAATTGTTAATCTCACGTAGGTTACGGTGAAGAACATTAAACATTTGTTTGCTTCAAACTTGCTCTTTTACTCTAAAGAAATTCCGCTATGCTCATGATCAGTAATTTAACATTAACGCACACAATCACGTGATCACCTGCAAAAACTTCACGAGCTGGCCCTGCAGAGAGATAAACTTGGTAGACTGTAGTCTGTCAAGTATAGAGCGGAATTCTTAATTAAAAAGATATAAGGCGTTAATTTCAGAGATGACAAATTTATTATTTAAATTTATATCTTGCTGGCAAACTTTAAATTGTGAAATCTGCTTTATACATGACACACTTATCTAGAAGTTTTGACCGATCATTTATTAAATTCTCCTAATCTTGCATCATTCCATAATGTCTGTATCAAAATCGCCTCTAAAACAGCCGAGATATAAGCGTTTAAAAAGATGTAGCACAAACAAAATTTTGCCCTATGAATTTATTCGATCATAGCTAATAGCACTGTTCCCCAGGGCTCTATATGCTACCTATTGATTGGTGTCAACCTTGATGGACATGAAGTTTATTATTTACATGCAGATCTTTTTCTTACTTTCCTGATCCCCAAGGCGTTATATGTTACAGTTAAAGTTACCGACTTTCTTCGAAAGTTTCAAAGTACTTAATTTGTAACATTACTTCTCGGTTTTCTCTCCCTGCTAAATTAAATAACTTTCTTTGGAGGGTAGTATCCCGGTCCCTTGGGTGAATGAGCTAAAGGAAAAAATAAGAGAAAAATTTAGATAAATCTTGTATAATTATGTAATTTTGTAAAAAATGACCAGAAGACTATTTAATAGTCACTTATCATATCACGAACGAAACCATAGCCGGAAAGAACCCATCAAAACGCAGGATTATTAGTCTTATCATCAATATTGACATCCATTTTTTGATGATTAGTACCATCTGTTGCTTTCCTGAGAAGAATACTAAAAATTAAAATTAACCTGCGTTGTTGGACATTTAATATCTTACAACTATATGAAAGAAGCTATGTTCGTGAGAAGAATGTAATTGCAAGGTTTATTATCCCCTGTGTCTATTAATCAAAATTCATAGGACATATTAAATAATGTACAATGCCGAATTCGCTCGACCACGAACAGATGAATCATGATGATTGGTAATTAAGTTGACCTTTTCTTGATAAACACAATATCCGCGGTAAGAATTTAAATTAAATCTGAATAACCTTCAAGAAAAAATAAAGTTTTTCGCCAGACTTATGGTCCAAGGTCGCATTGCAGAATAAGGATGGCAATGGAAAAAAATTTTACCGGAGAGGAAAGTCGGAAAACAGTTGGAGAACTGTATTGCTCAGAAAAACTTAAGGAGGAAAGACTCAATGAGCTTATCTTTGTTTCAGTGCTAAATATTTTTCTGTCTATAACTGCATTTCTGGGGAACACTCTAATTCTAGTTGCCCTGCACAAGAGGATTTCACTTAATAAGCCGTCCAAACTCCTGTTACGTAACCTAGCGCAAACTGATCTGTGTGTTGGTATCATTGCGGAGCCTCTGTTTGTTGCTTATTTGATGTCCGTTGTAACAGAGAGATGGGATATTTGCTATTACACAAATGACGCAAGTCAAATCACTGGCACCATTTTGTGTTCAGTCTCTTTGTTCACATCGACTGCCATAAGTGTGGACAGGCTTCTTGCCCTTATATTGGGGCTCAGATACAGACATATTGTAACTATGAGAAAAGCACATATAAGTGTATTTTTTATGTGGGTTTTCTCAGCTCTCATTGGCGCAGCAACCTACGCTTTGGATCCTCTAATACTTGGCTGGTCTTCATTTCTAACTATATTACTATGTGTGGTCATCTCAAGTCTGTGTTATGCTAAAATTTTCATTACCTTAAGACAAAGGCAATTTCAAGTTCAAGACGGCGCTGTTCAAGGAAAACGGAACCAGACAATTCCACTGAATATAGCTCGATACAGAAAGGCAGTCTACAATTCACTGTGGGTGCAAGTAACATTGGTTGTTTGTTATCTGCCTTTTGGTATAGCTATGGCCTTAAGTCCTGAATCGCCTGAAAAAAGTGAGATAACTTCCTCGGTTTACCTCGCAGGGAATATTACACTCTCTTTTGTTTTAGCAAACTCGTCATTAAACCCCCTTCTTTATTGTTGGAGGATCAGAGAGGTAAGGAAGGCAGTTAAAGAGACAATCAGAAAAGTTTTCTGTTTATCTTACTAGGTTATATGCTATGTTGTATTCATTAACTAGACGTCGGGCAGGAAGGGTATATCGCGTAATGGAAACCCGATCTCGGAGCCAAAGATTTCGTACAGCGTTAATAAAGCAATGGAACAATAAGAAATTTTGCAAACATTATTGTTCATCGACGAGTAAGTCAATTATTATCTTCAATCTCATTGTGCTTTCAATATGTTGGGTAACGAGGCTAAAATATATAGAACGTAATGTAGACTCGATCACCTTAAAAATCGTGTAACCCCTGGCTTTTAAACAACAACTAAGAAGATTCGTAAAGCTGTAAGATAATCCTCGTCATCTTCGATTCATGCTCAAGCCTTTCACCGGCAGGATGAACTATCTTTGGAAAGACAAGCGAGGAGGACGAATAATTCAATATTATCTGAATACAGGGAAATATCGACGGAGAAAGTACTCCTCTAAGTACGTAATAAGTCTTCTTTGTTACCACGGACATTAATCTCAGCTCACAAAGAGAATGTCTTAATAGACACAATTTCTTTCAATTATCGATTAAAATGGACAAAAATCAGGACTCTATGTGAAAATGATGCCATAAATCAAATATAACTGTCACATCGGGGAGATTTATTTCGATCTTCATGTAATATATCAAACATGAGATGCAGTGTTTCATCACCAGATGAAACACCGAGAAGAGAGTTGAAAATACGACGCGCAGGGAGTATTTTTGACGAACTTCGAGGTGTTTCATCTGGTGATGAAACACTGTGTCGAATGTTTGATATTTCTTCTCAAACAAAATCATTTTTGAAGGAGAAATTAAGGATGCAAATACTAAGCAGTGTTTCATCCGATTTCCAAACACTCATTAAACATTAATTTCCTTTGTATTTTCTTAATGAATTATTAATGAGTTTGAGAAGGAAAGATAAACGCTGAGTTTTTAATGTTCGTACAGTGTTGATATCTCTGATAGAAAAGTCAGGTCAGCTTTCTGGTACCAAAACCAAAAAACATAATTCATAATTTAAAAACAAGATGGAATTTTCAGTATTTTTTTCAAACAATTTTTACATGTCACGTAGGATAACGTACTCTAAAATTTTGTTAATCAATCACGATTCGGGTCAAACATAGCAGCTGTTTAAAGAGCATTATTTCACGGAATTGATCTGCATTTTAACGAAATTTAAATATTTAGGTGGCAGTCTGGTTAAAAGCATTATTTTTCGTTGACTCCCACCCTTTTTTTCTTAAATATCTAGCCAAGATTTCATTCAATTAAAAAACGACTCGGCGTTGGAGTCCTTAATTCAATTATTTTTTGAGGATTTTCGGATGATCAGTGTCTCGAATGTTTTAGATGTCTAAAAATTAGGGGGATGTTTAAAATTTTGGGAAAATTGGAAGTTATTAGATTTGGGGGTCGTTAAAAATTAAGATATGAGGTGAATAATTAGTAGACAAATACCAGACAGTCTACACCACCACAAGCTGCCTTTGATCCCTTTAGGGGTCTAACTGGTTTATGTGTATACTTTTTCTACCCTTATTTGTTTCCTTCCCAAATCAACATCATTTCCTCAAAAAAAGAACAACCATAATGTCCCCTTAAATAGTACAGATACTAAAGCATACTAAAAAAATGAGTCATGTTGTAGTAAGTATCACGTGGGATTTATGACAAGATTTCATCGTCTTTTTGAAGGTCTTTGTACTGTTCATGTTTTAATTAGTAAATTGAGCACAGAATATTATGTTAATTAGCTGGTTGGACGTGGTCAGACTTTTTTTGATGAGTGCTTAAATTGCGTGTCATTACGATGATCCTCACTAAATATACAAGGAAAGGAAATTGTTCATCTCACGTACGATACAGTGAAGGACTATTTCAAAAAACACTATTGGCTACAATAGCTACAAACTTTTCTTGTTTTAAGAAAATAAAAAAAAGTCTTTATTTCTATTTTTACTTAATGAATTATAGCATTACACTTAGGTTAGAAATACATTTATCAAATTTATTATCACGTTTAGGGTAATCCAGGCTTGTAGTGACAGATTTGAGAAAAAAACATGAATTTAAAATGTCCCAATGACAGATCTTAACAGTGTTAACTTCTCTCGAAATTTCACAACTTGTAGATTTTCTTACTTTCTAAGTATCCTTCTTATACACATCAATTTTTACCCCCGATTACCTCGATTTATACGGGTTTTAAGCAAAATTGAAGATATTTAATTGATTCAAAATGGCGGATCAAAGATGGTGAATGATTCAAGATCCTTCTAATAAATGACGTCATCATGGCATCACTGCTATTGTTAAAGATAACTAATGTGTCAGCCAACGTCTTGATCTTGTCACATACCTTACTATTTAAGTAATTTTCATTTTGAGAGGAAAAATTGATGGAATTTTTCATTCTACCAATAATTAGTTCAACAAAATGACGTAATCATTGCATCAAATTACGTCATTGTGTCAATCAAGTTCTGCTTAAATGGTGGCCATGGAAATGTGATGAGTTCATTTGGTGGCTGTACCACCAGCGGTTTTGATGTTATAAAAGGGGGCTCAAGGAGGCCATCCCCTGTCGCAAGGTGCAAAACAAAGACCTGGTATGATAGGGTTAACAGACCTTATAACGGGTTGAGTGCTCAATGGCTCATCGTGACAAGACAGCATATTTAACTGTTATTTACTTTTAAAAAAATAGAGAGAATATGAGGAGTAAGCTAGTCTAGAGAATTCTGTTATAGCCCTACTTCGCCCTCAAAGGATAGTTGAACACTGCGGTAAAGATAACGAAGGCAAATTTAAATGATTAGAAGAGAACGTACATGGTATAGCTTGGTATTTATACTAATAATTATTATGCTGCGGAGATTTCACTGTATTTTAACTCCACAGCCTTAACTTATTCTTCTGTTTGCAGGCCGATAAATACCCTTTCTACGCTTGTGTTGTACTTCGTACGTGACTGGTTGGACAAATACTAATAGTGTTATACAGTAGAATCCCGTTTTACGAATTATCTGGGGGAAAAAGCTTTAATTTATTAATTGGTTTGAATCATCAGGAGGTCCAAAAATCAGAAATATAATTACAGTTTAATGACAATGGAAGGGAAGTCAGTTTGAGGTCGAATCATAAGTTGAGTTTGTGACTCAGAGATCTGGGGAGGTTCGGAACACGTACTGAGTAGGTGTTCTAATCATAACAAGGGTAATAATCAATGTTTTCACATCAATCTTTAGAACAGATCTAAAAGAAGCAGCTTGATATGTTTTAACCATGAGTCTATGAAAGCATTCTTTTTCAACTGAGCCAAGAAGCTCAGTTATGGCTCAGTTATTGTTTATTTTTCACGTCCAAAACGGCTCCTGAGTTTTGAACCATATAAAAAACGTAGCAGTGCTAAAATACTTTGAAATCAGGTTCTTCCTATTCATAGAGTCACAGACTAATAAATTTCAAGTCTACTGATAAGTTTGACATGAGTTTATTTGTCACCAACACAAAGCTACCTGTCATAAACGGACTCGTTTGCTTTATTGGAACAGGAAAAGCGTTATAAAGTCAACACTTCCCCTATACGGCTTTCCCGACTGTCGCACAAGATCACTTTTCTTTTCATTTCCTTTTACTCTATGATTATTGATAACAATTTGACCTAATTCAAATAACAAGCACCATTGACAACAATATACAATCCACAAAAAGGTTACTACTTTTTTGGTCTTTTGTCCTGTAGCCCACCTCATTATAAGTTCAATTTAAACATATCGAAGGAAGTTTACAAGAAAGTTATGTTTTTAGGGGTTAAAGAACAATAAGAAGTAGGATATTCTTTGTAATTGCATGAAAACCGTGGGTTTATATTGATTAAACATGTCAAACATGAAAGATCGCCAAAGGAAGTTACCACGCACTTTGCTTGTATTTTTACTTACACGATTGAAATGTTAGCACGATGACCTTCGTACTAGGAAACCATATATGACAAAGCAAAACTCACTCAGTGCCCCTACTCAACATTAGAAGAGAGATGGCAGAACTAACACATCTTGCTAAAAACAAGCAAAACATAACAGAATTGCACTGTTCAGCAGAATTCACCGCTGAAGTTCATGACGAGATTATCGTCCTTTCAGTGCTAAATATTTTTTTGTCCATTACTGCATTTCTGGGGAACACCCTTATCTTAGCCGCCCTGCGCAAAGAAAAATCACTTCATTCGCCGTCCAAACTCCTGTATCGCAACTTAGCAGTAACTGATCTCTGTGTTGGCATCATCGTGGAACCCCTCTTTATTACTTATTTGATGTCTTTGAAGACTGGAAGATGGGATATTTGCTATCATGTTTTTGCGGTAGCTGGTTTTGCTGGTTATATAGCTTTATATCTTGTGCGGAGTGTCTTTGTTGGCATCGACTGCAATAAGCCTGGACAGACTTCTTGCCCTGTTGTTAGGGCTGAGATACAGACAAGCTGTAACTTTGAAAAAAGTCTATATATCTGTATTCTTTATGTGGGTATTGTCCATTGTTGGCTCGTCAAGCATTTTTTGGAGTCCTTATATATTTATACCGTTTCTCTACACAGTTCTGTTATTTTGTTTACCCACAATAATTTTCTCTTACATAAAAATTTTTTTCACCCTCCATCATCACCAAATTCAAGCCCATCAGGGCCAGGTACCTCAAGTACAACCGAAACAAGTAATTCCACTGAACATAGCTCGCTACAGAAAGGTGGTGTACAGTGCACTGTGGGTGCAGGTAACATTGGTTGTTTGTTACCTGCCGTTTGTCGTTCAAGCCTTGATACACTATGAAAGCTCCGAGTTTTCTTTATCGGGTTACCTTGGCAATACGTTTACATATACTTTAGTTTTTCTAAACTCGTCATTAAACCCTTTCATTTATTGCTGGAAGATCAAAGAAGTAAGACAAGCGGTTAAAGAAACAATAAGACATTTAATATGCTGCTTATCAAACTAGTTGATCGGCAATTAAAATTCAGCCAACTGAATTGAGATCAGTACGGGTGTGCCCTCAAAATGTTGCGTAAAACTAACAATACTGAAAAGGCAGCATGTTTTCGCTTCTTTCTGTTCAATCTTTACATCAACATATCAAACGGTAAAGAGAATTACAGAGAAACAGGTAGAAAGTTTATTAACCAGTAAATTAACAAATTTGAAATCGTCCTCAGTTATAGACTAAAGTGATGTAACATGTTACAGCTTCTTTGGGAAACTATCATTGGATGCGACATCCAGCCCCGTACCTATGACGTCAGGGTTCCCACAGGGTTCGATTCTGGACCCTATGTTATATGTGATTTCTCTGGCTGATGCAGTTAGATCAAGCCAGATCGCGACCATTGCGATGATACAAAGGTACGTTTTCAAAGAGATTACATGAACGAGCGATGTAGGACAACTATAAGAGGACTTATCTGACCTAGCCACCTGATCCAATTTTGCTGGCCTAAATTAAACTTTAACTACAGCAAAAGCAAAGAGCAGCGCATCACTAGGAAACTTTCGCCTGTCACCTATGGCTATCACAAGGGCGGCTCTCAGCTTGAAGCTTCCCCGGCGGAGTGTTTACATCGCGGATGAACTTAGGTGCAAGAAGTAGATCAATAAGCAATGCGCTAAGGTCAGCAGGCTCCTGCGATGTGAGTAGAAACCATTTTCGTCGAAAGCACTGCGGTTAGACCTCAACCATTAAAAGACTCACTGAATAAGATGAAATACGGTTTATTTCAAGTAGAATTCAAGAAAATGTACTCCTTATTAAGGTCAAAGAGACAAAAATCAAGGATCTTGGTGAAAAGTAGACAGCTGTTTACATGCGGATTGGGCGTAGCTACCTGTACGCACGTGCGCACGTACGCACGTGCGCACCCATGTTGAAGATTGGTGAATAAAAAAAGTTTCGACCATTGCGTGCTGACGTCCGACCGTACAGTTTACATTACAATGTAAAGAGAACACGTGCAGATAAACTATTGTACTCTTAATACGCGACATGTCAGGAAGCTAGGGGTAACAACATCCATAAAACCCAACCTTTTCAATCGACCAAAGCAGCAAAAAACATGGCTCATAGAAATTCCGAACTGTGCCTATAGTCATAAGGTCGGAAGTAAGGCCGAGTGATTTTTCAGGTTTTGAGGGCGCATCAAAATTAAGTTCTGATCGTCACAAAATGATAGGGAGCACGAAATTATACGTCCAACCGTTGCTAGGTAACGTATAAGGGAATATTTAAAGCAATAGATGGGGTCTTAAATTTCCAACCTAAACAGTTTTGTGTGGAGGAAAAAGATTATTCGGGATTCGCTAAATTGCGCAAAACTGAACAAAAAGTATTAAACGTTAAATGGGCTTCAATTTTTTCTAGTTTCCAGAGTTTTTGGACACGAGTCATGTGATACTAATGCTTTACTTGCTGATAATTGAAAAAAAAAAAACGTTTCTAGCAATTAAATAAACGCCCAGTGCGTAAAAAACTGTGTGAATATAGATCATTTGCTAATTTTTTTAATACGCTTTCGACTAATTACTATTTCAATGATTTGACGTGAGGTTCTTGGTCACCAACATGAAATTTAATAACTATGAACATTAACAGACAAATTTGTCATGCAGGAACAAAAACTGTGTCTAAAGGTAAATATTTCCTCATCGAGTAGCATGAAAGATCATTTTCCGTATTTGACATTTATGTGATTTGCTTTCGATGTGTATTTGAGGTTTATATGATTTACATTACTGAATACTATATACAATCAATTTACATTCGTTTCCTCGTTTTCTCTCTTTTCTTCCATCACCGTCAAATTCAAAATCGATTGTCCCCGATTAGTGCCCCCGATTAGTGTTTTCCGACATGTTAATAAAGTTATTGATTGATTGACTGATTGAATAAATGAATGTTATTTAATATATAGAAATATAAACCTGTTCTTGTAATCACCGGGGTAATGAGTATCCCAATGGGATATTTATTACGCGTGTAATAGATAAAATATCACACGAAAGAAAGTTGAAACGACATGACTAACAATTCGATTAACATGGATTGATGAAATATTAAGAATACGATATCTTCGATGTAAAAAGCCATAATTATCGTTACCAAGCTCGTGATCACTTGCACGTACTCAATATTGAAGAGAAAATGATGACAGGCCCAACGCTTGAAAAAGCGATCACAGAATTGTATTGTTCAGTAGAGCTAACCAACGTCCATGAGGAGTTAATCGTCCTTTCCACGCTAAACATTTTTCTGTCCATTGCTGCGTTTTTGGAGAACACTCTAATCTTCACGGCTCTACGCAGGAAAAATTCACTTCACAAAGTATGTGAATGAATTCAACACTACAGTCTTGTGTTCGGGATACCATTGAAGATGGCAATACCAAAACAGGGAGAACTGTTCTATTACTCCGAGGAACTTACAAGGAAAATATTCGGCGAACTTATATTTCTTTCAGTGCTAAATATTTTTCTGTCTGTTACCACATTTCTGGGGAATATTCTGATCCTAGCTGCTCTACCCAAAGAAACTTCACTTCATCCGCCATCCAAACTCTTGTTTCGAAACTTAGCGATAACTGATCTCTGTGTTGGTGTCATTGTGGAGCCTCTGTTGGTTGCTTATTTGATGTCTTTGTTAAAACAAAGATGGGATATTTGCTACGAACTAGGCTACACAGGTTTAGCCATTGGAGCCATTTTGTGTTCAGTGTCTTTGTTCACTTTGACTGCAATAAGCGTGGACAGACTTCTCGCCCTGTCGTTGGGCCTCAGATACAGACGAGTTGCGACTTTGAGAAAAGCGTATATAAGTGTAATTATTATGTGGGTTATATCCGTTGTTATTGGTGCAGCAATATACTCTTTGGATACTGTTATACTCGACTGGTCAATGTTTATAACAATATCTCTATGTGTAGTCATCTCAAGTCTGTGTTACACTAAAATTTTCGTTGCGCTACGACGAAGAAAAATACGTCTCGAAGATAGCGGTTTTCAAGGACCAACTGAAGTAATAAAGATGCCACTGAACCTAGCTCGATACAGAAAGGCAGTTTACAGTGCACTGTGGGTGCAGGTAACATTGGTTGTTTGTTATCTGCCGTTTGGTATTGCGACAACTATACCAGAGATTTCTTTGTCGGTTTACCTCATGACGCTCACTTTACTTCTACTAAACTCATCATTAAACCCGTTCATTTATTGCTGGAAGATCAGAGAAGTAAGGCAAGCTGTTAAAGACACAATCAGACAACTTTTTTCTTCTTCAAGTTAGTCCACAATTAATATACTTAACTGATTTCAGTTTGTTTTTAAATCATCAGTCGGGAAGAAAAGCTAGCTAGGTTTCTTCCTAATAAGATCTTATAAGCCGATTACTGGTATTGATCAGCTTTTGAATTCGATTAAGGTCAATACAATAAATCGAATATCACACCAATCCTCTGCAGATAACCTAGTATATAATGTATACCAGTTGATGCATATGCACCGCTATCGGCAGAGTGCTCAATAGAAGGACTAGAGCTTAGTATAATCAAGGCTGTCTGGTGTCAACGTGAGATTAGACTTGGCAGTTTTATTACTACTTAGTTTCGTACCGCACTCCTCAGATAAAATTGCCAGTATATAATATATAATGTTGATGACTGCGTAATTTTCCAACGCAAATCAGGGTTTTTGTCATCATGATGATCTTACAAAAACAAATAGTAAGAAAATAATTGATTATCTCACGTACTGTACAATGAAAGACTACTAAACTCTTGCTGGCTGCAAAATATGCCCGTTTAGTCTTATAGCAAAAATTTACCCATAAGCAATACAATTGATCCCATGAAGCGGCTACCCTCAAGGTACCGCAAATTGGAGGTATCACGTGGGATTATCTGGAAAGATTTCATCGTCTCTTTTGGGGCTTTGTACCGATTACGATTGATTACTACTCAGAGAATATTATGTTAATTTGTTGGGTGGGGAAAGGGTAGAACAGCCCGTCAAACCGTTGCCATGGTTTTTTGATGAGAGCTTAAATTTTGTGCTACGATGATTGTAACTAAAAATACGTCTAAAGGAAATTGTTAATCTCACGTATGATACGGTGAAGAACCATTAAACATATGCTTGCTTCAAACTTGTTCTTTTACTCTAAAGAAATTCCGCTCTGCTCATGATCAGTAATTTAACATTAATGCACTCAATCACGTGATCACCTGCAAAAACTTCACGAGCTTGCCCTGCAGAGAGGTAAACTGGTAGACTGTAGTCTGTCATGTATAGAGAGCAATTCTTAATTAAAAAGATATAAGGCGTTAATTTCGGAGATGACAGATTAATTATTTAAATTTATATCTTGCTGGCAAACTTTAAATTGTGAAATCTGCTTTATACACTAGAGGTTTTGACCGATCATTTATTAATAAAATCAAAGAATGCTGTCTTCTATTATTCCCGCAAAGTTGGGCACAAAATCATGATTTCGTATTTTGGTACAACTATGGCTTATTAAAATCCGTAAAAAAGGGCTGTCTACCAAATAAAAAACAATTCTCCTAAACATGCATCATTCCACAATGTCTGTGTAAAATTTAATCAAAATCGCCTCTAAAACAGCCGAGATATAAGCGTTTAAAAAGATGTAGCACAAACAAAATTTTGCCTTATGAATTTATTCGATCATAGCTAATAGAACTGTCCCCCAGGGCCGTATATGCTACCTATTGACTGGTGTCAACCTTGATGGACGTGAAGTTCACTATGTTATTATAAAAATTTACATGCCGATCTTTTTCTTACTCGCCCGATGGCCAAGACTTTGTATGTTACAGTTAAAGTTACCGACTTTCTACGGAAGTTTCAAAGTGCTTAATTTGTAACATTGCTTCTCGGTTTTCTCTGCTATAATTTTCTTTGGAAGGTAGTAGCCCGGTCCCTAGAGTAAATGAGCTGAAGGAAAAAAAAAGAGAAAAATTTAGATAAATCTTGTATAATTATGTTATTTTGCAAGAATGACCAGAAGACGATTTAATAGTCACTTATCATATCACGAACGAAACTATAGCCGGAAAGAACCCATCAAAACTGAGGATTATTAGTCTTATCATCAATATTGACATCCATTTTTTGATAATTAGTACCATCTGTTGCTTTCCTGAGAAGAATACTAAAAATTAAAATTAACCTGCGTTGTTGGACATTTAATATCTTATAACTATATGAAAGAAGCTATTTATGTTCGTGAGAAGAAACTAATTGCAATGTTTATTACCCCCTGTGTCTATTAATCAAAATTCATAGGACATATTAAATAATGTACAATGCCGAATTCGCTCGACCACGAACAGATGAATCATGATGATTGGTAATTAAGTTGACCTTTTTTGATAAACACAATATCCGCGGTAAGAATTTAATTTAAATTTGAATAACCTTCAAGAAGAAATAAAGTTTATCGCCAGACTTATGGTCCAAGGTCGTATTGCAGAATAAGGATGGCAACGGAAAAAAATTTTACCGGTGAGGAAAGTCGGAAAACAGTTGGAGAACTGTATTGCTCAGAAAAACTTAAGGAGGAAAGACTCAGTGAGCTTATATTTGTTTCAGTGCTAAATATTTTTCTGTCTATAACTGCATTTCTGGGGAACATTCTAATTCTAGTTGCCCTGCACAAGGGGATTTCACTTAATAAACCGTCGAAACTCCTGTTACGTAACCTAGCGCAAACTGATCTATGTGTTGGTATCATTGCGGAGCCTCTGTTTGTTGCTTATTTGATGTCCGTCGTAACAGGGAGATGGGATATTTGCTATTACACAAATGACGCAAGTCAAATCACTGGCACCATTTTGTGTTCAGTCTCTTTGTTCACATCGACTGCCATAAGTGTGGACAGGCTTCTTGCCCTTATATTGGGGATCAGATACAGACATATTGTAACTATGAGAAAAGCACATATAAGTGTATTTTTTATGTGGGTTTTCTCAGCTCTCATTGGGGCAGCAACCTACGCTTTGGATCCTCTAATACTTGGCTGGTCTTCGTTTCTAACTATATTACTATGTGTAGTCATCTCAAGTCTGTGTTATGCTAAAATTTTCTTTACCTTACGACAAAGGCAATTTCAAGTTCAAGACGGCGCTTTTCAAGGAAAACGGAAACAAACAATTCCGCTGAATATAGCTCGATACAGAAAGGCAGTCTACAATTCACTGTGGGTGCAGGTAACATTGCTTGTTTGTTATCTGCCTTTTGGTATAGCTATGGCCTTAAGGCCTGAGTCGCCTGAAAAAAGTGAGATAACTTCCTCGGTTTACCTCGCAGGGGAAATTACACTCTCTTTTGTTTTAGCAAACTCGTCATTAAACCCCTTTCTTTATTGTTGGAGGATCAGAGAGGTAAGGAAAGCAGTTAAAGAGACAATCAGAAACGTTTTCTGGTCATCTTATTAGGTTATATGCTATGTTGTATTCATTAACTTGACGTCGTGCAGTAAGGATATATCGCGTAATGGAAACCCGATCTCGGAGCCAAAGATTTCGTACAGCGTTAATAAAGCAATGAAACAATAAGAAATTTTGCAAACATTATTTTTCATCGACGAGTAAGTTAATTATTGTCTTCAATCTCATTGTGCTTTCATTATGTTGGGTAACGAGGCTAAAATATATAGAAAGTAATGTAGACTCGATCACCTTAAAAAATCGTGTAACCCCTGGCTTTTAAACAACAAATAAGAAGTTTCGTAAAGCTGTAAGATAATCCTCGTCATCTTCATGCTCAAGCCTTCCACCGGCAAGAAGAACTATGTTTGGAAAGTCAAGCGAGGAGGACGAATAATTCAATACTATCTGAATACAGGGAAAAATTGACGGAAGTACTCCTCTAAGTACTACGTAATAAGTCTTTTTTGTTACCACGGAAATTAATCTCAGCTCACAAAGAGAATGTCTCAATAGACACAATTTCTTTCACTTTTTGATTAAAATGGACAAAATCAAGACTCTATGTGAAAATGATGCCATAAGTAAAATATAACTAATATATTATTTCACTGAATTGATCTGCATTTTAACAAAATTTGAATATTTAAGGGGAAGTCTGCTGGTTAAAAGCATTATTTTTCGTTGACTCCCACCCTTTTTCTTAAATATCTAGCCAAGATTTCATTCAATTAAAAAAAGACTCGGCTTTGGAGTCCTTAATTCAATTATTTTTTGAGGATTTTCGGATGATCAGTGTTTCGAATGTTTTAAATGTCTAAAAATTAGGGGGATGTTTAAAATTTTGGGAAAATTGGAAACTATTAGATTTGGGGGTTGTTTAAAAATAAGATATGAGGTAAATAATTAGTAGACAAATACCAGACAGTCTACATCACCACAAGCTGCCTTTGATCCCTTTAGGGGTCTAACTGGTTTATGTGTATACTTTTTCTACCCTTATTTGTTTCCTTCCCAAATCAACATCATTTCCTCAAAAAAAGAACAACCGTAATGTCCCCTTAAATAGTACAGATACTAAATCATACTACAAAAATTACAGTCATGTTGTAGTAAGTATCACGTGGGATTTATGACAAGATTTCATCGTCTTTTTGAAGGTCTTTGTACTGTTCATGTTTTAATTAGTAAATTGAGCACAGAATATTATGTTAATTAGTTGGTTGGACGTGGTCAGACTTTTTTTGATGAGTGCTTAAATTGCGTGTCATTACGATGATCCTCACTAAATATACAAGGAAAGGAAATTGTTCATCTCACGTACGATACAGTGAAGGACTATTTCAAAAAACACTATTGGCTACAATAGCTACAAACTTTTCTTGTTTTAAGAAAATAAAAAAAAGTCTTTATTTCTATTTTTACTTAATGAATTATAGTATTGCACTTAAGTTAGAAATACATTTATCAAATTTATTATCACGTTTAGTGTAATCCAGGCTTGTAGTGACAGATTTGAGAAAAAAACATGAATTTAAAATGTCCCAATGACAGATCTTGACAGTGTTAACTTCTCTCGAAATTTCACAACTTGTAGATTTTCTTACTTTCTAAGCATCCTTCTTATACACATCAATATTTACCCCCGATTACCTCGATTTATACGGGTTTTAAGCAAAATTGAAGATATTTAATTGATTCAAAATGGCGGATCAAAGATGGTGAATGATTCAAGATCCTTCTAATAAATGACGTCATCATGGCATCACTGCTATTGTTAAAGATACCTAATGTGTCAGCCAACGTCTTGATTTTGTCACATACCTTACTATTTAAGTAATTTTCATTTTGAGAGGAAAAATTGATGGAATTTTTCATTCTGCCAATAATTAGTTCAACAAAATGACGTAATCATTGCATCAAATTACGTCATTGTGTCAATCAAGTTATGCTTAGATGGTGGCCATGGAAATGTGATGAGTTCATTTGGTGGCTGTACCTCCAGCGGTTTTGATGTTATAGAAGGGGGCTCAAGGAGGCCATCCCCTGTCGCAAGGTGCAAAACAAAGACCTGGTATGATAGGGTTAACAGACCTTATAACGTCAATGGCTCATCGTGACAAGACAGCATATTTAACCGTTATTTACTTAAAAAAAAAATAAAGAGAATATGAGGAGTAAGCTAGTCTAGAGAATTCTGTTATAGCCCTACTTCGCCCTCAAAGGATAGTTGAACACTGCGGTAAAGATAACGAAGGCAAATTTAAATGATTAGAAGAGAACGTACATGGTATAGCTTGGTATTTATACTAATAATTATTATGCTGCGGAGATTTCACTGTATTTTAACTCCACAGCCTTAACTTATTCTTCTGTTTGCAGGCCGATAAATACCCTTTCTACGCTTGTGTTGTACTTCGTACGTGACTGGTTAGACAAATACTAATAGTGTTATACAGTAGAATCCCGTTTTTCGAATTATCTGAGGGAAAAAGCTTTAATTTATTAATTGGTTTGAATCATCAGGAAGTCCAAAAATCAGAAATATAATTACAGTTTAATGACAATAGAAGGGAAGTCAGTTTGAGGTCGAATCATAAGTTGAGTTTGTGACTCAGAGATCTGGGGAGGTTCGGAACACGTACTGAGTAGGTGTTCTTATCATAACAAGGGTAATAATCAATGTTTTCACATCAATCTTTAGAACAGATCTAAAAGAAGCAGCTTGATATGTTTTAACCATGAGTCTATGAAAGCATTCTTTTTCAACTGAGCCAAGAAGCTCAGTTATGGCTCAGTTATTGTTTATTTTTCACGTCCAAAACGGCTCCTGAGTTTTGAACCATATAAAAAACGTAGCAGTGCTAAAATACTTTGAAATCAGGTTCTTCCTATTCATAGAGCCACAGACTAATAAATTTCAAGTCTACTAATAAGTTTGACATGAGTTTATTTGCCACCAACACAAAGCTACCTGTCATAAACGGACTCGTTTGCTTTATTGGAACAGGACAAGCGTTATAAAGTCAACACTTCCCCTATACGGCTTTCCCGACTGTCGCACAAGATCACTTTTCTTTTCATTTCCTTTTGCTCTATGATTATTGATAACAATTTGACCTAATTCAAATAACAAGCACCATTGACAACAATATACAATCCACAAAAAGGTTACTACTTTTTTGGGCTTTTGTCCTGTAGCCCACCTCATTATAAGTTCAATTTAAACATATCGAAGGAAGCTTACAAGAAGGTTATGTTTTTAGGGGTTAAAGAACAATAAGAAGTAGGATATTCTTTGTAATTGCATGAAAACCGTGGGTTTATATTGATTAAACATGTCAAACATGAAAGATCGCCAAAGGAAGTTACCACGCACTTTGCTTGTATTTTTACTTACACGATTGAAATGTTAGCACGATGACCTTCGTACTAGGAAACCATATATGACAAAGCAAAAATCACTCAGTGCCCCTACTCAACATTAGAAGAGAGATGGCAGAACTAACACATCTTGCTAAAAACAAGCAAAACATAACAGAATTGCACTGTTCAGCAGAATTCACCGCTGAAGTTCATGACGAGATTATCGTCCTTTCAGTGCTAAATATTTTTTTGTCCATTACTGCATTTCTGGGGAACACCCTTATCTTAGCCGCCCTGCGCAAAGAAAAATCACTTCATTCGCCGTCCAAACTCCTGTATCGCAACCTAGCAGTAACTGATCTCTGTGTTGGCATCATCGTGGAACCCCTCTTTGTTTCCTATTTGATGTCTTTGAAGACTGGAAGATTGGATATTTGCTATCATGTTTATGCGGTCGCTCGTTTTGCTGGTTATATCTTGTGCGGAGTGTCTTTGTTGGTATCGACTGCAATAAGCCTGGACAGACTTCTTGCCCTGTTGTTAGGGCTGAGATACAGACAAGCTGTAACTTTGAAAAAAGTCTATATATCTGTATTCTTTATGTGGGTATTGTCCATTGCTGGCTCGTCAAGCTTTTTTTGGAGTCCTGATATATTCATACCGTTTCTCTACACAGTTCTGTTATTTTGTTTACCCACAATAATTTTCTCTTACATAAAAATTTTTTTCACCCTCCATCATCACCAAATTCAAGCCCATCAGGGCCAGGTACCTCAAGTACAACCGGTTCAAGCAATTCCACTGAACATAGCTCGTTACAGAAAGGCGGTGTACAGTGCACTGTGGGTGCAGGTAACATTGGTTGTTTGTTATCTGCCGTTTGTCGTTCAAGCCTTGATGCACTATGAAAGCTCCGAGTTTTCTTTATCGGGTTACCTTGGCAATACGTTTACATATACTTTAGTTTTTCTAAACTCGTCATTAAACCCTTTCATTTATTGCTGGAAGATCAAAGAAGTAAGACAAGCGGTTAAAGAAACAATAAGACATTTAATATGCTGCTTATCAAACTAGTTGATCGGCAATTAAAATTCAGTCAACTGCATTGAGATCGGTACGGGTGTGCCCTCAAAATGTTGCATAAAACTAACAATACTGAAAAGGCAGCATGTTTTCGCTTCTCTCTGTTCAATCTTAACATCGTCTTATCAAACGGTAAAGAGAATTACAGAGAAACGGGTAGAAAGTTTCATTAACCAGTAAATTAACAAATTTGAAATCGTCCTCAGTTATAGACTAAAGTGGTGTAACATGTTACAGCTTCTCTGGGAAACTATCATTGGATGCGACATCCAGCCCCGTACCTATGACGTCAGGGTTCCCACAGGGTTCGATTCTGGACCCTATGTTATAAGTGAACTTTCTGCCTGATACAGTTAGATCAAGCCAGATCGCGACCATTGCGATGATACAAAGGTACGTTTTCAAAGAGATTACATGAACGAGCGATGTAGGACAACTATAAGAGGACTTATCTGACCTAGCCACCTGATCCAATTTTGCTGGCCTAAATTAAACTTTAACTACAGCAAAAGCAAAGAGCAACGGATCACTAGGAAACTTACGCCCGTCACCTATGGCTATCACAAGGGCGGCTCTCAGCTTGAAGCTTCCCCGGCGGAGTGTTTACATCGCGGATGAACTCAAGTGGAAGAAGTAGATCAATAAGCAATGCGCTAAGGTCAGCAGGCTCCTGCGATGTGAGTAGAAACCATTTTCGTCGAAAGCACTACAGTTAGACCTCAACCACTAAAAGAATCACTGAATAAGATGAAATACGGTTTCTTTCAAGTAGAATTCAAGAAAATGTACTACTTATTAACGTCAAAGAGAAAAAAATCGAGGATCTTGGTGGAAAAGTAGACAGCTGTTTACATGCGGATTGGGCGTAGCTACCTGTGCGCACGTGCGCACGTACGCACGAACGCACGTACGCACGTGCGCACCCACGTTGAAGATTGGTGAATAAAAAAAGTTTCGACCATTGTGTGCTGACGTCCGACCGTACAGTTTACATTACAATGTAAAGAGAACACGTGCAGATAAACCGTTGTACTCTTAATACGCGACATGTCAGGAAGCTAGAGGGGAACAACATCCATGAAACACAACCTTTTCAAACGACTAAAGCAGCAAACAACATGGCTCATAGAAATTCCGAACTGTGCCTACTGCGGCTACAAAAAGTGGCTTAAAAGAAAGGACTGACAAAATGAAGTGAAGCCGGGTGATTTGTCAGGTTCGAGGGCGCATCAAAATTAAGTTCTGATTGTCACAAAATGATAGGGAGCAAGAAATAATACGTCCAACCGTTGCTAGGTACCGTATAAGGGAAACTTATACGGAAAGCAATAGATAGGGTCTTAAATTTCCCACCTAAACAGTTTTGTGCGGAGGAAAAAGATCAGCCGTTATTCGCTAAATTGCGCGAAAACTGAACAAAAAGTATTAAACGTTAAATGGGCTTCAAATTTTTCTAGTTTCCAGGTTTTTTTGAACATGGGTCATGTGATACGAATGCTTTACTTGCTGATAACTTAAAAAAGAAAAAAACGTTTCTAGCAATTAAATAAATCCCAGTGTGTAAAAACTGTGTGAATATAGATCATTTGCTAATTATTTTAATAAGTTTTCGACTAATTACTATTTCAATGATTTGACGTGAGGTTCTTAGTCACCAACTTGAAATTTAATTACTATGAACGTTAACAGACAAACTTGTCATGCAGGAACAAAAACTGTGTCTAAAGGTAAATATTTCCTCATCGAGTAGCGTGAAAGATCATTTTCCGTATTTGACATTTATGTGATTTGCTTTTGATGTGTATTTGAGGTTTATATAATTTACATTACTGAATACTATATACAATCAATTTAAATTCGTTTCCTCGTTTTCTCTCTTTTCTTCCATCACCGTCAAATTCAAAATCGATTGTCCCCGATTAGTGCCCACTTTGTGGCGTGCTAGAAGTTTTCCAACATGTTATGAAGTTATTGATTGATTGACTGATTGAATAAATGAATGTTATGATATAGAAAGTATGAATTTGTTCTCGTAATCACTGGGGTAATGAGTATCCCAATGGGATATTTATTACGCGTGTAATAGCTAAAATATCGCACGAAAGAAAGCTGAAACGACGTGACTAACAATTCGATTAACATGGATTGATGAAATATTTAGAATACGAAATCTTCAATGTAAGAAGCCATAATTATCATTACCAAGCTCGCGATTACTTGCACGTATTCAATATTGAAGAGAAAATGATGACAGGCCCAACGCTTAAAAAAGCCATCACAGAATTGTATTGTTCAGTAGAGCTAACCAACGTCCATGACGAGTTAATCGCCCTTTCCACGCTAAACATTTTTCTGTCCATTACTGCATTTTTGGGGAACACTCTAATCTTCATGGCTCTACGCAGGAAAAATTCACTTTACCCGCCGTCCAAACTTCTGTATCGAAGCCTAGCGATAACTGATCTCTGTGTTGGAGTCATTGTTCAGCCTCTTTGCGTTGCCTATTTGATGTCTGTGAAGAATGAAAGATGGGATATTTGCTATAATTTTTACGTGGCACTCTTTGTCGCTAGTTATATTTTGTGTGCAGTTTCTTTGTTTATATTGACTGCAATAAGCGTGGACAGACTTCTCGCCATGTTGCTGGGACTCAGATACAGAAAAGTTGTAACTTTGAAAAGTGTTTATCCAACTGTAATCGTTATGTGGGCTTTGTCCGTTGTCGGCACAACAAGCTACTTTTGGAATCCCGTTATATTTTCGCCACTTCTCTACACACATTTGTCGGTGTGTATATCCACGTCAACTTTCTCTTACATGAAAATCTTCTTCACTCTCCGTCAATATCAAGCTGAAGCTAAGAAAAACGTTTTTCAAGGAGAACCGAGGCAAGCAATATCATTGCCATTGAATATAGCTCGATACAGAAAGGCAGTGTACAGTGCACTGTGGGTGCAGGTCACATTATTTGTTTGCTATTTGCCTTTTTGCATAACACAGGTCTTCATAACACATCTGAAAAGCGTTAAGTTTTCTTCCTCGGTTTATCTTGCTAAAACGTTTTCATTTACTTTGGTTTTTCTAAATTCGTCATTAAACCCATTGCTTTATTGCTGGAAAATCAGAGAAGTAAGACAGGCTGTTAAAGACACAGTCAGGGAAATCTACCGTTCATTGACCAGCTAGTTGACTAACGGAGAAATACAGCCGGTTTCCCATGCGTATCTTACAATTTTTTAAAAAGGAGGCTTGCTTTCGTTTCTCTTTGTCTAGAATTATGCAGGCAGTCTTTGTGGTAGGTATAACGCATAACACGCACATCAACAATTCTGTAATCGGCTTAAAGTTTGGTCCTATAAGTTGAACAGTATGATGTTTACTGAGAGCCACCCAAAAAAAGTCCTTAGAGAAAGAATAGTCGATGGCATAAAAAGAAGTATGGACACGTTAATTGCTGTTAATTCATCCCTGTTTCAATTTTTTGCATTAATTTGCCGGATTATCAAAGATATTTATTCCGTCATAAGATATATAAGCATAATGGATCTTTTTGTAAGGGCATGTGGTAATTTATTTAGAAGTATATTATTAAGGAGTCCGGTTAAGGTGGAAAGTTACACTGGGTAAAATAAACCAGGTATACATTGTAAAGTTTTCGTATTTCATGGAAAAGGCACTTGTCAACCCAGCTCAGCCAAATGACCTTAACAAAAGTTTGTCCGTTTAATCTTTTTTTGATAACCGATCTCAAGTGATAATTGTTACAGCTATTATTATAAATTGCGTTATAATCACTGATAACAAGGGTAAAAAAAACCATGAGAATTCATATGACTCTAAAGAGCTGATCCGTGATCTCGCCTTCAAGAGCTCATAGATATTCAGAAAGTGTATTGTTTAATTAGATACACAGCTAAACAGCTAAATACACGATTATAAGCGCCTGTATGAAGAGCCTTTATACCCCAAATAATTCGCCCAGAGTGAAGAGTCAGGGAATTGATCTGAATTACACCTCAGGGGTATAAGGGGTTGAGTCAAACTGAACCAATGGGATGCTTATTAGGATTATTACAGTTCAACTTTCTTGTGCGAACAACTGTCGTGAGCGACCACTTCACCTCATTAAGGCGAAAACGCCAAAATCTCTCCCAGACAAAGCCTTATGCTTAGAACCTCACGTTAACGAAAACCTCTCGTAAGCGACTGCGACCACTATATTGGGTGACGGATTATAATTTCATCCTGTGTTCAAGCTGCTTGACTTATGTTCCCAGTCTCTATGTTCGCTGTATGTACTAAGCTTAAAACCGAGTATACCAAGAACCTTTGTTGACAGCTAACACAGAACTACACAAATCGTAATTGAATACAATAAAATCTCTCACAAAGAGTAGATCTGTCGGAACCTCAGCTCTACTCGGAAAACCCCTTGTACGGTTCGATTCGAGAGAGACCACCTCCTGTGAGCGACTAATAGTAGATTTTGGGTGTTTTGCATTGGCAGTTTGCTTATGGGAGGTTCGAATGTATTTCATGTAGAAGAATACTTACAAAATATGTTATATACCAAGAATTTATCTTGAACGGCTAGAATTATGTTTAACAGTCACGCTTGTTTCAATTCCATGGAAGAATTTTTAACACAAATTAACACAAATCGACAGAAGGCACAAAAATATAGTTAGCCTAAAATGAACGAAACACCGTCAAATAAAATCACGTGTAGAGCCTTTTTATCATTGAAGTCAGGGGATGAATTTGAACCAATAGAATGCTAATTAGGTTGACTATTGATGGCGGCTGTACATTTCACCACAATTCCTTTCGAACCCAACACGGCCAATTACACATAAAGTCATATTTGGGGGGGGGGGGGGGGGGGGGGGGAATTCGTCCCCGTAATAACAACATTACCTATCCTAGGTCTGAAAATTATGAAACTTTTCCGTGCGTTTTTATGAGCAATTTTATGGTTTTCATCCGTCAAGAACTGTGGGTAAATGTACTAGTCGCCATCGTTTTAGGTACGGTGGATTTAGAAACAATGCTTATGCAAAACTTTGGGGGGGAGGGGGGTAAACAAGGTGTATTATGGGAATGTGAAAGTAGCGAATAGAGAATACTAAAACGGTCTTATTTCAATTCAATGGAAGCCACACGTACTGATATTCAGCCTAAAACGAACGAAGTCCGTTGGCAAAAACATTTAAAACAGTGAAACTTGAAATTTTTATCGAATGACGCTAACAGTATTCTCTTCAAGAGACGATCGCGACTGCTGCAAAGCTTTTGAGCTTTAAAAGATTGAACCCATTTTACATTCGTGTTTCGGATCTCGATTCCCTGACGACGTTTCAACTCGATACACGATTCTCGCAAGGTCTTTTTATCGTCAAGTATCATCAAGTATCGTACCAGTCATCGAGGATCAGGGCGAGTACTATCGAAACACTCAAGACCAATATAATAACTACTTGTTGTTCTAGACCGCTTAGGTAACAAACAGATCATAGCATTAGTGAAAGCTACTGTGATGACAGTGATAATATAGTCATATACTATGTGCATGGGGGTTGGGGCTGAGGTCTGAGGGTTACTAGTCTCTATACGTCCAAGTTTACTATGCAATAATGATTGTGTTGGTCTTATTGAAGCATAATAATAATAATAATGATAATAATAACAATCAGATAATATAAAATAATAATAATATTAATAAATAATGATATGATAATATAGTTAAAAATAACATATATTAGGTTAATCTTAATATTAAAATTTTGTTAACCCCCAAGACATTCAATTAGCAGTTCAGTAATAATCATCATCATTATGTGTGAATCCCATGTCGAGGAAATTAAAAAGATTACAAGGGTACAGGTTGTTTTAACGGGTTGACATAAACGTATCTCGCGCCCTTTTCATTGACGACCTTAAGAGGATTAGACGGGGGTAGCAAGGAATTACACTTGTGCTAACACACATCTGAATGGCAGTCATGAAAACTAAAACTATTTCATTGGCTAAAGGGAAACGTGTACGTAAACGTGTGGAGGAAGAAGTAGGTCTGCGACTGTCAGATGATGATAATTACGTTTAAAGACCTTTTAAGTGTGGAATCTTGAAGCTGAGCCGCAGCAAGAACCAAAGTCGTTCTTAACGACTTAATAACGCTGATAATGAATCCAACGTGTGATTGTAATCTTAGAAATTAGCCAAATATTTTTACAGCTTATTCGTCGACTGTTACCATATTATATACTCTTACCAGACATTAGACGTCTCACCAAGGAGTCGGTGCTGTTGCATTCAGTTGAATTAAGCGATGCTGTTGAAGATGATCTAAAAAACAGCAGAATATAATGGTATTTTATGATACAGTTGTTTGTGAAACAGCAAGTCGTGCGTCAGGTGTTACCCTAACGGGTGAGCTTGGCTCTTCTTTAAAGACAAGTGGGGTATAATCTGCAGTGAAGAGGCTTGTGAATTTATAAGCGGGACAGTCGGCTTTTTATTGGAGCTCAAAGAACTCGTAGATAAGCTTTTTTCATATTGTTGTAGTATCTGCCAGAACCGTATCAAACATTTGGAGACAAAAAGGTACAGATTGACTAGAAAAGGAAACAATAAACCCTAAACAGGAAGCCAACGAAAATAAACGAAGAGGAACTTGAGATAAACTACCAAGCTTGGCTTTACCCAAATGACTACGCTAGTTTTGCTTTACACGTACTGTGAAAGTTGGTTTAAAAGAAAGACACCGACTCAACTAAAAATAGACTGGAAGAGACCCATGTATAAGTACGGCTGATCTGTTCTCTAGTATTTATTTTCTTTTGCTTGCTATCGTCACGCATGCGTTGTTAGAGTTCCCGAATCGATACCTCTGACCAGCAAAGCAACTAAGCACATCCGTTTTTAGATCGGTGCTGTCGATCGCTGACGAAAGGGAAAACTGCCAGGCTTCTTCCTGGGACATTTAGAACTCAGCTTGATAAGAACTTGTCAAGAATTATTTTTTCAGTTGTTTGAAGTGTCATAAATTGCTGTGGTTAAATATTATCATGAAAGATAAGATAAAACAAACAGGGATGCACAGAACAGTTGCGTGGCTTGTACGGAAAATGTCATCAAACGTTGTCAGGTCGTATCGGCAGCTGAGATTTAAACACCTAATAGCCTTGGTGTCTTATGATCTAGCAGGAATAAACAAAAGATTGGGCTAATAAAGTCGAAATTCTGCTGTAAAGCAACTGTGAACAAGGACCAGGTAATTACATCTATAAACAATACGAGGCAATTTGTATTATCGTTTTTAAACCGACACCTACCTTACATAACTGAGCAGATTAATTCCAGTCCACCAAACCAAAAGAAAGCGTCCCAACATTTATTTAGTCGTTTTGTAGAACTAATAAGAGTGAAGGCGACAGGAGTTTTCTCATTGATTTTTGAAATATTTGCTTGCTGTTACGATGATACACCGGCAGAGGACTGCAATCACTAGAGCGAAACAAATAACCTGTTTGACATGATGAAGAGACTTGGCCAATTGACGGGTTTACCACTTTATAGCGAATGATATGTAAGGTCAAACAAAAACAACTTCATCCATAGATACTAGATTTCAAAAATTGAACAATTACCAATAATGACTACTGGAAAATAATATGTTACAGCCTTAACTCATTTTACTTAGTCTCTTAGAAATTTCGGGGATTTCCAGCTTTGATTTGCAAGAAACGTTCTTTTGGTTAATATAATAAATAAATCCTTTATTGTTCATTTTCAGCAAGACAAGGTTTTTAACTTTTGGAGTTCTTTTATCTTAACCACTTTCCTAAATACATTTATCGTTGTTTCCATCCACAATCAATTTCTCTTACATTTTCTTCAATCAAATTCAAATACAGTATCACATTCTCAAGGAAAGCCGAGGCACCCAATTCGGAATCGGCTGCATATCGCTCGAAAGAAAGGAAAATGTGAGGCCAGGGGTCCCCTCGGACCACCCCTTAATTTCCGCCTATGAACTGCAATGAAAGTCATAGGATACTTCAAAACAGTTAACGGTGGTATTTGTGATCTTTGAAGAAAACTTTTCTAGCAGCTAAAAACGCCTAGAGAAAATCTGGGCAATTACAGATGATCATAGCTAATAGAGTCATAATACTGCTACTTATTAGAGGTTTTAATGTGACAAGAGGTTAGTGTACCAACAGAAAGTTAGCTGACATTAACTATAGAGAGTTTGGCCAGCATCTATGCAAATTTATTGGAGCAAATCAATAGAAAGCGTTTACATAAGAAAAGAGTTTAACTCCCACACGTTTTTTTTTTTTTTTGGAAGTTGTGGAACACCAACATAGCAGCCATTATGTTTTGGAACACTACAGATTAAAAAGGAAGCATTCAGTTATCTTTAGCCACATGAACGTGTCGCACATGTTTTCAAACGGAGTGAAACTACTATGAGCGAAAGTAAGATGGCCTTTGTACTTGGTTGTTTCTTACGTCATAGCCGGTTAAGGTTAATGATGACACTCTGGGAGGTACTTGGGTCAAATGGGTATGACTGCCACTGGCCTCCCACAATCCCAACCCTATTAAAGTCGATTCTGTGGTCAACTAACCCATCTTAGCCACTTTTGGGCAAATGTAATTTCCGCAATCCCAATCACTTTCTGTCACCTCAGTCTTTAACCGCGAATGTTACCATTTTTAAGTCCCTGTTTACCAAGTTTTTCGGATTACCCCGAAAATCCTGAAAGTGTGCGACTCCATTCTAGCAACTTCAGTAAAAATGAAACTATTTTAGTCAATCCGGTCGTGAAAAAAATGCTACCCCATCCAGCGGCACTTCCCCATTAGCCTATTACTGGGAAGTATCCCCCATCCGCTCCCCCAGGAATGGTACCAAACTGAAAGTAGTATAAGCCACACGCCTTGTTGCTCTGTACCAATGAACACATTGACGCAATATCGGTGATTAAGGGCAGATCCAAAAAATTCAGATCAGAGAGATGTTGCCTTCATTGTTCAAATGACAAAGCAAAAAGGTTATAGGGATAAAAATATATGGTCAAATCGAGGACTGCTTCCTGCCACTATGTGCTACAAAGATCGCAAGTAAACTATTAGTCCAAGTAAAAGAATGTGAAAATTCTTAAATTTAACCTAAACAAATAAAAAACAGTACAAAAATGTTCATAAAATTTAACGAAATGTTTCGTGCAAATGAAACTGAGTTGCCTGTTGTTATGTTCTGGCTTAAGGGTAGGTATCGCCGCTCTGATGCGCTAATTATAATATATTTCTTTATTTATCACAATCTATGGTCAAAGGCCAAAGAATAATCTGTAAAGGAGTCCTATACCCCACACATATAAAAACAGATTAGGTGATGTTTTCGAAATTTCGTGTGCCAGCCCTTATATTTCATTTCGCGTTGTCTCCAAACAAATTCAGTTGTTGCCTGATTGAAAGCGGTTATATTTGTGATTTGGCGAAAATTTGACCAGTACCTTAGTAACTGTTGGTGTCAAAAGTTTAAAAGGAGCATTTTTGTACTCAGACATTTTAAGTTTGCGCGCCGGTATGACATCCAATTTCAGGCTGAAATGATCTTCCCGGGATCAGGTGAACCAACACTGAGAAGAGCAGTATACTACCTCTGTCAACTGTTTCTGCTTATTGCAGTCCTGCAAGAGGGTGAGGGACTTGGCGGCTTGGCGCTCGGACAGTTCTAGTATCGTAAACAAGCAAGATACAAAAGCATAACAAAACCAACGCTGATAAGCAGGAACTACCTTAAAAGTTTAAACTTCCCTTTTCGGCTAAGTTGATCAGCATGAATGAACACCGCATTGACACCCTGCAGATACTTTTTTCTTCACACAAAGCGTTTTTTTTTTCTGGCCGGTAGATTATGCTCTGGAGGGTTTTATGATGTGATTTTACCCGCTTGTTTTACACTGAGAAGTCATGACAAGTTTGTTGATTTCTGTGGTTTTTGTTTCTGGTCGGGAAGATTATTTGCCCTATGATGCAAAAACATTTCCTGTGACCTCTTTCGTGAAGCGAAATAAGGCTTTTAGGCTCTTTAATTTTCTCCAAAGTGCCTCAGGATCTGAATAACTAAGCAATTTCCTTTAGTACGTGAATTTTCCTGCATGGTTGAATCACACTGTGCCCGGCTCGGAAAAACTTCAGAAGGGGATAGCATCCAACCCCACCCTCCTTGTACGTCCGAGGTTTAATACGAGTAGAAATCTCTTTCTGGCGTGGCTTTTAGCATTTACGGAGTCTTTCGCGAGTTGTCAGTGTTTTCGGGTCTCTGTGAGACTGACAAGCCACGCGAACGATTTCGTAAATGCTACAAAAGCCACAAAAGAAACTTAAAACAAGGGGCACACGTACACCAACCCACGGCATGTCAAGTACCTCACGCATACTCACAGCCATATCACCCGGGTTTTCCCCGGGTTTTCAACGACGGCTATGCCATGCTGATTAGCCCCAATAAGGGCGAAACAGTTGTCCATGGCTGCCACTGCCCGGGTGATATGGCCGTGCGCATGCATGAGGTACTGGCCTTGCCGTGGGCCGTGGGGCTGACATTTTTTAAAACAGCATTTGTAAGAGTTCAGTAACTATAAATAGCATCTCTTCTACTTTTTGGATTTTCATATCTTAGATGATGTAAAAAAGAAACGATTTACATGCAATAATAAATCAACATGAAAAGATCATCATATTTCATTTAGCAGTATTCATTTTTAGTCCGAGAATTCACTTACCATGCATGCATAACGTACCTTCATTTTCTTTCTTTTCGCGAAACCTATTTGCCGCGAGGATTCCGGGAACGAGACCCCAAAGCTGTCTCTTAAAATCACGCAGTTATAATAGACAGCAAAATATACCTAATCTTACTCAGTTAATACAAGAGCGTAGAGATTACCATAAGCATTGCGAAGGCATCACTGATGCTATCCAACAAAAAGGGGTTGTTTTGGTACGAATTTGCTGGCGAAGTGGCTAAGTAAAACATGAGACTAATGCTAACGCTAGAAGCCTAGGATCAAGGGCCACTCGGCGCCTACTAATTCTGCTGAAAGGGGTAAAACGGAATAAATATTCTATGTTCTGGAAAATGCGGGCGAACCTCCCGTTAGCGAGCACCTAAAATGCGAAGTAAAGTGATCGCTTACAGAAAAGATTGTCTCTTACGAGAATCGAACGACAGGTTGTAGGTAAGAGTGTTTGGTCATTTTCTTTACTCATTTCGCGTGGGCGGCTACCACCTTGAATTTTTTGGTACACCGAGCTCTTTGCAGAATTTTGCCGCTTCTTTTGTTGACAGAATATTTTTTTTTCTTTGTTCAACTTTAATTATTTTACTATTTGGAGGAGGGGGTCGTCATTACTTGTAACGGTATACATTCAGCCTTTTGGTAGTGGTTTTATCATTATTATTATTATTGCCTCAGAAATTCGAATATTGCAACTGAGCTCACGAAAACAAAAAGACGACTGTCTAAGTGAGGGGCTGCAGCAGGTGAAGAACTCCCTGCCGACAAAAGCTAAGCGAGCTGTTGAGTTAGCTACAGAAAAGGGATCATCAAATTGGCTGACCGTGATTCCCCTCAAAGAGCTGGATTAGAATCTGAATAAGAAGTAATTTAGAGATGCAATCAACTTACGGCCGGTACGACTAGGAAATAACGGACACGTCCGTGATCTGCGCCCGCGCTGTTCAATTTAACATGGATCACGCAATGGTGTGTCAGCGCGGCGGGTTCGTTAGAAGTGGCGGATGAGTGTGTCAAGTACCACAGCAGACTTTCGGAGCTAATCGCAAATAAGAAGGGAGAAAGATACTCAAGCGCAATTTCCTGGATAAGAGCTAAAGTATCTTTCGCCATCATACGCTCTGTGATACTATGCTTGATAGGCTCAAGATAAGAAGACGACAGCTATACTTTGTTGACTCAGATCTACAGATCGAAAATACCAGAGCCTACCCGAATAAATCTTTTTTAAAGAACTTTTTAAAGAATTAGGAATTTAGGAATACGAGATTTTATTCTTTTTAACTTGTTTCTTTTTAATATCAGGGACAGATAATTCTCTTTTGTAATGAGAAAAAAAAAACTTATCCTTAGGTACTTTAACTACGTGGCATTCCTAATTGATGGAACTGTATGTTACATTTTGAAATAGGTAAAGTGCATCCAGTCATTTCATTATCAGGGCATATAGGTTAAAAAGATGAGTTCCGCGGAGGACTAGGTATCTGTAGACGACGGTGGCAGGAGATCTTGCATTGTGTCTTGATTATTAGCCAAAAGCTGAAATGTTTATTACGAATTGTCGCAAATGCTTTTTTGTCAGCTGAGGACTAGCCAGAAAACAGGGGCACCCAACTACAGTTTCTGTGAAATACATTGAAAACAGTTTATAGGCTATCCAGAGTACTTTTTGATCTCTAGAAATTGCATTTTAAGCGGATCGGGAGCTATAAAATTTGTATCTGTTCGGTCATCCTAGGGCAACTTGAGTCTTTTCGAAATTGCAAGGGCTTCAGTAATATTTTCCCGAAAAATTTAAATGCAATTTAAAGTTTTACGAAACTGGAGAATTTTTCTGATTCCTCTTTCCATCACATTTTCGAATCCGAAAAAGTTTAGGATTCCTTCTTCTACGAAATATAGCTTGACCTGGGGAGTGCAATGCAAACAATTAAACTTAAGAAAAGCGTAAGGAATTTATTAGATAAGCCTCAAAATTTTACACGAATGAAACGTTCATCTAGAAGTTTTTAGCCTTCTTCAAGCTATAGAAAATTCTAGCCAATTTTTGCTTTTTCGAACAGATATTTTACAGGAAACAGTCGTTGGGTGCCATGAGAAAAGGCCAACAGGTTTCCTGAAGCGTAGAAACTCCGTATTAAATGCACGAGGAGACAAGCTATGAAGAAGAACAAAACAAAGTAAAAGACCATAATCTTATAAACTAACTAACAGTAAACTAACAGACCCCCCCTATCAAAATCATTAATTTTAACTAATATATCCTTTATTTAGAAAAACAGAAGTTACAAAACGTTTGCCTGGCCAACATGGAGCACGGATTTATAAAATGCACACCTTTCCTTAGTGTTGGGCACAGGGACAACACCCTATTCTATGGTACTATATCCTGTTGATTTTTCTTTTGAATTTTGCGCGATTGCGTTTCGTGTTGTTTCGTATTTGTTCGGTGTTTTTTGAAAAACATTTAGGTTGGTTTGTGATCCTGTCTTATCCATCGATTATAAAAAAGAATTGATGAAGGTTTGCGCAGTTTCGAATATGAGACCTATAAATCGTTAGGTTAAGAAATTTTTCTACATGAAATGCATTGGCTCTCCAGAGATCCTTGTCAAGCGCTTGGGTTTGGAATGCCCGCGTATCATCATGCCAGTTTTATGATATTCAAAACATGGGATGTGGATAAAAGTAAAAAGGAACTTTAAATTCGGTAATTTGACTGAAAAAGAGACTCTTGCATGTCTCTAAAACTGATCACTTTTTCTCGGCTACTCCTCACCTCCTCACCTCACCCCTCCCAGACATCTCTCTTAGTTCTGACCGAGTGAAGCTTGGGACCCGGAAAAACCAAGATGGCGCCTTATAATGGCGGGCCCTATGAAAGCCAATATGGAAGCCAATATGAAAGCACGGGTTCTTCCTGAACGCAGCTTGGTCTTTCAGTTCAGTGGTTTATTATTTTCTGGATCATTCAACTGTGATAAAAGAAGGTACTTTATTTTCAACAAGAAAGCTCAAGTCTGTCTATAAACCCCGGCCTTAGTGACAAAGCACTGCATGGAGAGTTTTGATCTCAGTACAGGTAAGATATACGGTCAGCGTAAGATATAACGTTTTAAGCTTACACAAGGCTGTGCTCTAAGAAAATTTGAAGTTAGCCCATTGCTCTGAACTTGTGAAATCCACGGTGCCCAGCATAAATTATAATCTGCATGAAAAAACTCAGTTTTCTACTCGCCCGAGAACAAAAGTGAGGTGCCAGGGGCCACCCGGGCTCTGCAAGAGCACAGCCTTGTTACCATGCAATTTTAGAGTTAACGAAACTCCATAGTAGTCGCTTAGATAAGAATGTTAACTTAGCTCCTGTGTCAGAGAATGGCTTGGATTAAGTGGGGGTCAGCCAGGGACGGTGTATGATGGACATTTGCAGACTGCATACTGCAGACCACAGACTGCAGACTGCAGACAGCAGACAGCAAGACTGTAAACTGAGTGAAACCAAAAATATCACAAAATAAAGGTGGCTTCATCATCAACATTCCCTTGCTCCCAGCTTCTAACAAAATGAGAAAGTCAGGTTTAGAAGCAAAGTTTATATTTTCTGCGCAAATTACATTAACCTCATTCCCAATGGAGCTGTTGGTGCATGTTCTTCTCATTTTCAAAGAGCAGCAGCGCCGTAGCTAGTATGAGGCCAACCGAGGCACTCGCCTCGGTAAAATTTTGACGAATTTCGCTGATCATTTTTATTTTACGTAAGCGATCATCGGATATTTTTAACGCATCATGATATTACAAAGAATTCAGCTATTCAGTCAATATACTATGAAAAAATTACCATATCATCGATCTCAAGGGGCTACGTACGTTAACCCAAATTTTTTTTGAACAAATACTGATCAAAACCATTGGCGAGGTTAACGGTCACCCAGATTATGTAGCTTGTTTCTGATTATTGCTTTTTAAATTCCACTTAAATTAACTCGAAAAAAAGTTACCGAAAGGCCCAGAAAACGCTGCAAATCACATTTCCGAGAGACTAAAGTTCAAAATTTCTGGGGGGGGGGGTGGGAGGCATGCCCCTGAACCCCCCTAGCAACTCCCGCCTGCCTCGGTTGGCCGTTTGGTCTGGCTACGGCACTGAGCAGAATAATGTCCACTGATGTCACAAACTCGCTTATGAATCCATCCAGCAGTCTAGCAATTAAGCTTGCACCTCAGACTTAACTAAACTCTGGTCAAGTCTGTTTATTGTTTATTGTTTTGTTTGCCATAAGTTGTACAAAGCAAAAAATATCTAATTATTTAAACTCTCATGGCGAGGAAGCCCAAGAAACAGTGAAAGAGTGAAACAGTGCCAAAATCCATATTCTATGGGGGACCCACTTGTGTACTAGGATTTGAGTATGAGCAATGATTGGCCTGTTAAAAAAAGCCATTGTTGATTTGCTTATTGATATGAAAAGAAATTCAAAATGTACGTCCAGTAATTTGTTGAGTCCAGGTAGGATCTGTTTGGTTTAAAATATTTGGCATATCCCTAAATTCTGCCAAGATGAAATATTTACATCACTTAAAAGGTGTTAAATGTCCTTGACCTATCCTAGTTGTTTTTGATGTAACTGAGCAAGAATTGCTCGCATCTAAAACCTTCTTTTACAAAAGACCACAATTTAGACAGGTATTAGTTGACATGGCTACTTGTCGTTATCAATTAACAATAATCAAAGAACAAAAAAATAAATCCTTCTTAATTCTGAAGTCAATGCAGTTAGTGATATGAGTTGATAAAGAGTTTGGTGAAGAAGAGCCAACAGCATCTTGGAGATGAGGCCAATGTAATTTTGCGTCAAAAATATCAACCTTGTTTCCAGGCTACTTCCTTACTTTCTTAGAAACCAAAAAACAATTTTATATTTTTAATGACTTCAACTTTTGGTGTCATTTCATTTACAATCTGCAAGCTGTGGTCTGCATGCAGTCTGCAGTCTGCAAGTGTCATACACCGAGCCTGAGGGTGGGCAGTCAAAATGTTTTTTCTTATAATTTATACAAATATGTATATTTTTTTTAAAGTCACATGCCCAATTGCATGTACAGAGATTATAACCCCATTTGAAGGAAAATAGGTTTTTTTTTTAGCCTCTTTGGTGATCATATGGGCGCTTAAGGCGCAACCCTCGAGGGAGGTCTGCCGGTATGGCCCCCATGAAATTTTGCAAATTTAGTTTCTTTCAAGTGGCATTTCCTGCATTTTGACATCATTTTGCTGAAACTGTATACCCCAATGCAGGTGATTGGAACCTTAAGTTCCCATCAGCTATTAGCAAACTACAAAGTTTTACTGTGTGAAGCAAAGCTGTGTCATATCATTTCCCTATTTTTCTTCAGGCTTTATGATGACCATCTCATTAAATTAACCTGTTACAAATAGAGCTTGACTACTTGATGCAAGGAACATGTTAGGCCAAGTAAAAAACAAACAAACAAGATGTTTCTCTTCCCCTCTCGCTTTGTTTTTGGGAACAACCTCTCGTTTCTTTTTAATTTGTTATTGGAAAAGTTGGAACTAACAGCTCTCCAGGGATTACTGTACTTTTAACACCAATGAATGGTTGTGAAGAGCTGTTGTGAAGTCTCATATAAGGTCAGGGAAAGGAAAGGAAAGTGTAGTATGTAACGTTTTACACTCAGATCACAGAAAAAAAAGTCAGCATAAAAAATACTTATAATTTTTTCCTTGTTTTAAGAGTTTCATGATAAATTTTTATTGGGAGAATCTGATAAAAATCAGGAGAGCGGGAGGCAACAATTCAAATCGGGAGACTCCTGATCAAATCAGGAGGGTTGAAATCTCTGAATGTGTCTAGTGAAGGCAGAAATGGCAAGCTACGTGGGAGTAGTTTATCTTTTCTCCATTCTTGCGTGGCCTTTATCCTTCCCTATCAGTGACCACAATCTATTTTTTTTTGTCATGATAGCACTTCATAGTGAGAAAATTTCCAGAATAGACCCTTGCACATTTTTTTAAAATTTTTATTATGGTCCAGTTTAAGCAAGATGTGTTGAGGCATTAACAAACAAAATACAAGTAAGAGCAAAGATGTCTCCATCCACTAATATTCCCTTATTGACCACTTTGCTGTCTCTCCCCTATCTTTGACATTTTTGTTTATTGCCATTATTATTTCACATTTACTGTACTCCAGTGAATTTACATTGTATAAAACTTCCCCTTTCCCTCTTTCACATTGTTGCGAAGTCTAGGACTTCAGCTGACCATTCAGTTCCCATATTCCATTCCTCGCTACCCCCCTCCTTTTTAATCCCTTGTAGTTTACACATGGCTGTGACTCCTTGATTTTCATCTGTTTTAATGTCTTGTTTTGCTGTAGTCGTAAGTCTCAAGTCTGATGGATCAACAGATTCGATACTGATTAGTTGCTGACAGTTGTTACCCTGAAGAGTAACATACATGAAGAGAATACTGGACCAAAATGTAAGTTTTACATCCTTACTAACAGTTGTTCTTTATTCATTGTAATAATTTCTTAAGGCTTGTTGTAATTGTTCAGGGGCATCGCAACCTTTACAGATGCATGACTAGGATCACTAGGATAGCTGGGATGACTAGAGTGACTAGCATGACTGGGATGACTAGGGTGACTGGGATGACTGCCAGGATGACTAGGATCACTTGGATTACTAGGATGGTTAGGATGATTAAGATGACTGGGATGGCTAAGATGACTAAGATGACTGGGATTACTAGGATGACTAAGATGACTAGGATGAGAAGGATGACTAGGATGAATGGGATGACTAGGATAACTGATATGACTGGGAAGACTAGGATGACTAAGATGACTAGGATGTCTAGGGTGACTAGGATGAATGGGATGACTAGGGTGACCAGGATGACTGGGATGACTACTAGGATGACCAGGATGACTAGGATGACTAGGATAAATGGGATGACTAGGATGATCAGGATAACTTGGATGACTAGGGTGGAAGGGATGACTAGGATGACCAGGATGACTGGGATTACCAGGATGACTAGGATGAATGGGATGACTACGATGACCAGGATGACCAGGATGACTGGGATAACTAGAGTATGACAAGAATAACTACAATTATAAGAAGTCAAAAGTGTTGGGACATTTCCAGTGATACAGTGAAACCTCTATTAAGCGGACCCCCAATTAAGCAGACACCTTCTATTAAGTAGACACTTAGCCAGGTCCCGAAATTAACGTGTTATATATACATGTATTTCCCTTTATAATGAACCCCTATTCAGCGGACACCTCTGTTAAGCAGACTTGGACTCTAAAATTAATTGTATTTGGCTAATTTCTATTGTTAAAAACCTCTTTTAAGTGGACACCAGAATGAATTGACAATAGTAGTATTGGATTAGGTCCTCTATACATGTACGTACTGTAGTCTATTAATAAAGATAAATCAATGACTTGTAGCACGATACACATGTACATTAGTGGTTGCTCCAATATATTTTCCTATATCTTTGCAAGCTAATGACGGATTTCGTTTAAACTTTCTACCTTACTTCAACAAGGATTGTAGTTAAGTGATATATTAAAAAAATATCATTTGGAAGAACCTAGGAACAAAAAAATCTTGAAGATGAAAGAAAATAGTTACAAAATCTGCGTGTAACGCGTAACAGCTAATTTGCATGAAATAGTTAAAAAAGTAAAATTTCTCCCTTAACACTATCTCATTAAGAAAATTCAACAGAGCAGAAATATTAAATAGGAAAAAACGACACCATACGCAAAATTACAGTTCTCTGCATTTATTTTTCAAATAACGAGAATTATAATTCTAGGGACGGTTGCCATTAAGTGCCTGTGTAACGCTCAAGGGCCAACAGCGCTCCATGCCTTACAAATATAAGGCTAGCGACTTCCAAACGCACCTACAAAAGAAGATAATTCGTCTGAGTAAAGTTCATAACATTGTTTACCATCGAGTAAGAAAGGTTTTTAAAGATTACTCACGGCGATGAAGAAATAAAGAATTTTCGTGTTCGGAAACTAAACTGTTGTGTACTTTTGATCTGTGAAATTAAATATTACTTACCCAAAAGAAAACCTGTATCTCAGCCTCTAGTTAACAACGGTCGCTGATACACAGCTGCAACACAGTTCAGTTACTGGTCTTCAAATCCTGGTAAGGTTTTTAGTCTTCAGTAGGCTTAAAACGAAGAAATTCTACAAATGGTGAATCGGAAACATATTTCCAGTTGAATGCCATGTTTGTCTAAGCGTAACGATCGAATTACCACCACACTCGCAGCAGAAAACTTGCCAAATAAACCTTGAATTCAAGCCATTTTCCAGCCGAAATCCACAAGAAACATCGAAGGAGTCCTGTGTAACCTCTCCTTAGTATCTGGGGGTGTTTTTATAACAAATCAGGGGCAAAAAGCGGGAAAACGTGAGGTAAAAATAGAGTGGACGTCACGATTGCGTTACACAATACCGAGATGAATACCGAGAAGAAAAGCCTTTCAAATAACTGTGGAGGGAAGAAAAGATCAAGAAAAAGAAAGAGGCAGACAAAAAGCACTTCGAGCTTAATAAATTTGTTGTATTTTAGCGATAATAGTCATGCTAAGCAAGCCAAAAAGTCAGATGCCACGCCCAAAAAGGATTCTGGGTAATTTCTAAAACAAGCTGTAGACAAGAATTATACCATGAAAATTTTCCAAATATGTTTCTTTGATGTTAATTACTTAATATCTGGCAAGTAATGATGGTTTGGGAATATTTTACTCATTTTCGTAAAAGTGCCCCATGTTACACTGATGAACATGTGTATCGTGCTACAAGTCAATACATTTAGCTGTCAATAAACTGTAGATTACACTGATATTTGGCCGTATGATTGTCATCCGTGATCAAAGTTCTTTTGTCCCTTATTGTTAGATAACTAGGATGACTAGGATGATTAGGGTGACTAGGATAACCAGGGTGACTTGGATGACTGGGTTGACGAGGATGACTGGGATGACTAGGACTGTAGAATAACCAGGATGACTAGGATGATTAGGATGACTAGAATGACTGGGATGATTAGGAGTACTAGAATAACTAAGATGAGAGGGATGACTAGGATGACTAGGATAATAACCTGGATGACTGGGATAACTAGGATAACTATGATGACTAGGATGGTTAGGATGACTTAGATGACTGGGATTACTAGGATAACTCAGATGACAAGGATAAGTGGGTTGAATAAAATTACAAGGTGTACTAGGATAACTAGGATGAATGGAGTGACTAGGATTACTAGCAGGGCTTGAAATAATTTCCGGAGAGTTTCAGGACATGATGACTGGCCAAATTTATTTTAGCTTGGTCATGTATCGTTTCTGGCCGGTCAAATTCATAAGATAAACAGGGGCTCATGAACCAAGACTGGTGTTACATATTTCAAAAAAAGTTGTTTCACTTTAAAGCACTCATTGTCAACAGTAAAAATAAATTATAATTGCACACATTCAGTTTCTCCGGCACCTCCAAATATATTGATTTCTGGTGCACGTATCATGGTGTGAGATCATCCTAAATAAAACTCCGCCAGTAATCCATGTTACTCCCCATTACAAGGGAAGAAAATTTGTATTCATGAAGAAAATTAACCAATAAAAGTGAAGATATTTTTATGGTTCTAGTTGCATTTCACCTAGTATTTCAGATCGAAGTTCCACAATACACAGCAACTTGCTACATACTGATAACAACTGAAACAACTCAACAGCATGGAAATTTTATTTTATTTCATTTTCAGTACGATCGAATGTGACCGGTCAACATGACCAGCAAGAGGAAAGGTTAACCGGTCAACTCCCCAATCAGTCCAGACATTGTTTGTTGACTGGCCGTTATTTTAAGCCCTTACTAGGATCACTAGGGTGACTAGGATGACTAGGATGACTAGGATGACTAAGGTGACCACGATGACTAGGGACTTACTGGGATTTCTGGGATGACTAGGATGGCAGAGATGAAAAGAATGACTGGGATGACCAGGGTGATGGGATTAGTGGAATGAGTAGGGTGACGAGGATTATTGGGGTGACTGGATGATTATGGTGACTAGGATTGCTGGAGTGACTAGGATGGCCAGTATGACTAAAATTACTGGAATGACTAAGGCAACTGGAATGGTTAGGATGACTCAGATTACTGGTAATTTCACTAGGATAACTAAACACTAAGGTGACTAGGATAAATAAGATCACTAGGATGACTAGGTTATTAGGTTGACCAGGATGACAAGGATGACTAGGATTACTGGGGTGACGAGGATGACTAGATGGGATGAGCAGTATGACTGGGACCACTGGGAAGACTTGGATGACTGGAATGGCTGGGATGACTAGGGTGATATTGGGTTGATTAGGGTGGCTTTGATTACTAGAATGACTGGATGACTCCAATTACTAGGATGACTGGGATAACTAAGATGACTAGGATGACTGGGATTTACATGTATACTAAGATGACAGGGACAACTGGGATGTCTTGGATGACTGGTATGAATTCGATGACTAGGATGTCTAGGATGACTGGGATGGTTGTGATGACTCAAGGATGCAGTAGATGTAGTGGGGTACATTATTTACACAAATGTGGGGCACTTTTGTTAGTCTAAAACAACTTGTTAAACAAGATACAGTACCGCTCAAAAGTAAGTTGACACTCGAAGCTCAAAACAATCTCAAGACTTGTCCCTCACGTCTTGAAGCTTGAATGCTTTGTGTTTTGGAAACAAGGATCAAGTCTCGAGTCTCAACTTTCGAGCTTTGAGTTTTGAGGTTCAAGAAGCAAGGTTTTTACATGAAATTATTTTTGTTTTCAGTAAGAACGATGTCCATTCATGTTTGCACCATCGATCAGTGCTTGCGATGAAATGTTCTGTAACTGTTTGAATTGCCGGCTTTGGCAAGCTTTCAAGCTTTTTGACATAACTTATGACAACCAATTTCTATGTTCAGTCAATAAGCTCACACCGCGACAAAGGTTTTTACCACTTCCCAGCTTGTCATTCCCTCTAGAAAAATCCTAGCTATGCCCCTCTGTTTTATTGCTGAGAGAACATGCTTTTGAACAAGAAGAAACTCAGATTTAATTTATTTAATTTTAACCCCAAGTTAGCGCTAACCAGCCTTCGAACAACTGGATCCATATTTTAAATGCCTTTGTAGTCTTTTTGTAAACATCTTAAATGAATTTTACTGTGAAATGGGCTTGATATTTGCTGTGATTGGTCATAATTATTAAGTTAGACATTCCTGAAATATTTCAAGTGTTCATGGCTTTGTCAGTTTCAATACAGTCACCCTAGTTTTCCTAGTCATCCTAGTTATCCCAGTCATGTTATGCCAGTCATCCAGATCATCCCAGTCACCCAAGTCATGCCTGTCACCCCAAACAACTAAGGCCTGTTATCTTATCTCTTGTCATCTCAGTAATCCTAGTCATCCCAGTCATTCCAGTCATCCTTGTCATCCCAGTCATCCCAGCCATCCTAGTCATCCATGTCATTACAGTCAACCCATTCACTGATGTCATCCTAATCATCCCAGTCACCCCAGTCATCCCTGTCAACCTTGTCATCTTAGTCATCCTAGCCGTTCTGGTCATCCAAACCATGCCAGACACACCAGTCAACCCAGTCCCAACTTTTCGATCTCTTGTCATCCCAGTAATCCTAGTCATCCTAGTCATTCCAGTCATCCAAACCATCCCAGTCATGATCTAGTCAAGCTTGTCGTTACAGTCAACCCATTCACTGTTGTCGTGCTAATCATCCCAGTCATCTCAGTAATCTTAGTCATCCTAGTTGTTCCAGTCACTCAAACGATTCCAGTCATCCCAGCCATCCTAGTCATCCTTATCGCCACAGTCAACCCATTCACTCTTCTCATCCTTCTCATCTCAGTCATCTTAGTCAACCCAGTTACCCTGCTCAACCCAATAACTCTAATCATCCTTGTCACCCTAGTCATCTTAGTCATCCCAGTCTTGCAGTTTTATTTAGGAGTGTGCAAATGTACATGTGATGCCTTAAGCTTGTCATTTACATTTGTGAGACCTATTGGTACATCCCTTGCTTGTCTCTGTCCCTATAAATACCTGCAAACCAGAAACTTGTCATCATTTGTGTCACAAATGAGTGAAAATGAATTTTTTTTTTCCTTAGGCACAAAAGAACAATAGATCTGGCATTACAGGTCCACGGCACAATTTGTCAATTGTTCAATACAGGAGTTCAAAAGCCAAGAGTGAAGAGGCCACACTAGAGAATGGTATCATCAAAGTCAACTTACAATAATTAAAACCTGGTTTTATAGTATTTACATTTTTTAATCATCATAATTAAATAATATAAAACTAACAGTTACAGCCATCAGTACCCTACATCAAAGCAGGTACTTGGTTTAAGCCTATTTCTGACCCAGCCCGGGAGGTCAATGAATGTGGGGTACAGCTGGCCCGGGGGTTTTCCTCCTAGGAGCAAGTGGACGTACGGGGAGGTTTTTCACCCAGCTGTTGTTCCACAACCCCCATTCAGCAGCAATTCGACAAATTCATTTAATTTGGCAGTGAAAAACCAAAACCAAAAACCGAAGAATTTTGACCATTTCAACAAATAGGATCCTTGCACATTAGTCAAAACAGGTCCATGGTATTCCCAACAAGAGTGAATTGATTCACTTGCAATATTTTTCCTTTGAATTATACCAATTAGTTTTCAAACGACTTAACTTTACTCATTCAAAGAAAACCTAATTTAGTCTGATTAAAAATCAGCTAGTATCTTCATGACACTTTTGCTGAATATGTAGTGAGATCAATAAAGATATTTTTTATTAGGAATTCTTTAATTCACTATTGGAGGGAATACAATAGTACAATAGTAATGATATACAGTGTGTGTGCCACCATTATTAATGTACAAATAAGCATCGCTTAGAAAAGTTTGCTTAGCATGTTGTTTTTAAGTCTGAGAATGAAATTTCATGACATAATATATTTTTATGTAAATAAGTCACCATCCAGTATAATTTTTGACTGGATATATATTAGGGACAATTTCAGTAGGCAAAGGTTTCCTAAATTAAGTAAGCTTGTGGTCTTTATTTTTTTCAAATTGGAGTATTCTGTTCCAAAAAATTCCATGGAGACAAAATTTGAAAATGCATCTAGACGGCTTATTTGTACTTCTTAACCATTAATAATTATTAAGTTCAAATGCAAGATTCCTTTGAGTAGTGTGTCATTCAGTCTTTCAAAGAAGGTCTGATTTACCTTTTGGAAGAAAAGGGTTCATTAATTTTTTGCCACACAAAGTCAGTGAAATACTGTAGCCAGTAATAATTAATAATAGGTGATCAAAAATGACATTTTCCTCAGGAACTAGCAATTTATCAAAGCTGCAACACAGTATGTCATCCGATCACCAGAGAGAAATGCTTTCAAAAATTAGTTTTTAGACCAATTTGGTCTAGTATACTGTAGGATTAAGCAAAATTGAGCTGAATGCCTAAGTCTGGTATGGGTTAGGGGTTTCAGGGTGCAATGGTACATCCCTACTCCAAAACTTCATAAACTCAATTACCCCTTGGGCCTAGTACTTCACTGCTCAAAGGAAATCTTGCTAAAATAATAGTGATCATGATGTTATTATAATAATCTTTGATATATAGTTATTATAGTAGTTGGGTGGGTGTGGATATTTTATAGTTTATTTTGTACTTAAAACTGTAAAAGCTCAATTAAGCCCCCACCTACCTTATAAGGAGGGTTGAAGGATTTTGAGGTGGGTGAGGGAGAGGGGTAAAAGATAAGGGGGAAGAAGAAAGGATACTTCTTCTGTCAATATTAAGTGGAAACATTAGGGAGAAGGTAGTCGTTTTGATAGATAATCTTTTTCTTACCTGCAATCAGTTCCTGAGTTTACAGCAAGAGGAATATAGCTTTTAAGGTAAGTTGTGGAGCATGTAAAAACAAAGGGGGATCAGAATACGAGACTAGTTAAGGAAGTAGAGGCTGATGAGTGCTGGGCTGGGGTTGGGGTGGGTGGGTCTTAATAGAGCTTTACATCCTATACAGTTGTTAACATTGTGCTGTCAGTAAAAGTGGGAGTGGACTAAGTGTTCTCATAACATTGTCTGGGACTATATATATAATTACATTAGCCATTCAAAGACTTTCAGTTTCTTCGAACACTTGGCAGCACAATGTTGCCTGTATTTTTTAAGGCATAGGAAGCGTCACAACCTGATCACAGCAAAAATAAATCATACAGGACGAAATATTTAGTTTTACTTTAATGTTATTCCTTAGTTTTGTCAAAGTTTACGACACACTCGTTCACCTTCTATCGGAACTCTACTTTTTCATAGGAATTGTTGCGCTTCCTGTGTTATATTAACAGAGTGAAACTATGATTTTTTAACCTCTTGTCAAAGTGAAGGTTTTAGAAAATTGGGAGTGCAAAGAATTACAGAGATACTAAGCTTCGTTTTGCTGGCCAGGGCTTTTTTGCCATTTTCTTGTTTCCAATTAGGGGAAATAATAAAAAACTACGGTGATTTCAGGGAAAGGAAAACAAGTTTTGGTTTGAATATTCTTGCAAGAGGTTTGAAGATCCAGGATTTCACTGGTACACTTTTAGTTATAACTTATTTCTAAAATTTACACTCTACAGCAAGCTCATTAGCAAAATATTAGCTTTACACCTCCTAAATAACATTACTTTCTAAACTCAGGGACTATACGGGCTGCAATTAATAGTACTGGACAGGTACACATCGTTAAATTTCCGAGATAAAAATGGCAATACAGATAACTTATGAGGTATAATTTATAAGAGTAGAATGTATAGACGATAACCATAAAACGTTTGGTGATTTTCCCTCAAGGGAAAATATTTATTCAATATAGTAGTTTTCTTTTCAGCCAAAGCATCTCTGCCGGACTTTCAGTGGTCACAAAGCTACAGCTCGGATTGCATCTACATTTTGCAGGCTAAATCTACAAAGCACAATTTGGATAGGAATAGGAAAACATTTATAGCCACAAGTCCTTAATCCTTGAAGTCCCAATATCAATTGACAAATTCTCCTTACTGATCCTCTTACGGTTCTAGTAAGGAGTATGTATGTAAGTATCAAGAAGGTATAGTTTCATTTTTGTTTGATTATCAATGAGTTGATGACTGGTTTTGGTCTCTGTTGGGACTTCAAAGTTAGGTCCCACTGGTGCACAAATGATTTTGTCCATTCAGATTAATTTTAAAAAAGAACTTCAAAGCAACAGGAAATTCTCTTAAGAAACAGTGAGGCTGGGAAAAAGATTTACGAATAGTAGGATCTAAAGTATCACGACACAAAGTAGATTTTTTATTAGTCTATCAGGCAAACTCTAGTCTGCTTGTGCTTATTTTTTTCTAGGCAACTTGCAGTAAAATGTTGTTTCCAAATCGCTGAATATTTCTCAACTGAAACTTCTTTTATTATTAAATTTTGAGAACTTAGTATTTACATAGGTCTCACACAAAGCAGACTGGAGAATTTTGATTGCATTTATATACTTTTTTAATAATTATTTTTCTTGGTGCTGCATTCACTCTCTGCATTATTATTTTTTTCTTTTTTCATTTTCCATAGTTAGTTTTAGGAATTGACTCAGTGGCATTCTTTTTATTTCCACTGATTTTTACTCACATAATCAGAGCATTAGTTAACTGACTACATAGATACATTACAGGGCGTCGGCAGTACCAAGAAATATCTAGTTTTGTTTAATACGCTAATGAGCTTGCATTAGTTGCCTTAAGGAAAAATATTTATTGTTAGGCTTGCGTTAGCTAAGGCTTCGAGAACAGCTGAGATTTCATGACGCTACCACTGGTTTCCCTGTGAAATGACCTGAAAATTAGGAATAAGCAAAGAAGTTCCATACTGATGACTTGTCACTAGCCGGATCTGGGTAGGGCTTCTGATTGGTTGAAGCACATATTCCTTGTGGCACTACGAATCAAAAGCACTACCCAGATCTGGGTAGTGACACATCATTAGTATAGAATTTCTTCACTTATTCTTTATTTCTGGGTCATTTCATGGGGAAACCAGTGGTGTCGTCAAGAATTATTGGTTGTTTTCTGAGACCATTAGCTTATTATTATTGTTATTTTTTAAGTTCTTATTTAATTTCAGACCTCAGGTGGCACATGCACAAGATTAGGAGCCCATCATTGGGAAAGGTCATGTTTAAATCTAGCCAACCTCGTCCCTGCTGGGCTGTGGAAGCTCTGCCTCTGAGAAGGTGTGAATTCTGATGTCCTCTGAGATATTCCAACTGAGAAATCCTGGGAAACTTTATCTGATCCTGTAATTCATGCTGGGGGCAGCTGGACACTTGGAAGGTTTGGCCGCTCGTTCCCAAGTGGGGAGGACAGCGTGGAGGAAGGTGAGAGTTTGCTTCTTATGTTCTTGGGGTTTCATTCATTTTGTCGCAATACTACCCACACCTTTTTCCAAGAAAAACCAGCAGGGTGCTTGCCTGCAAGCAATATGTCTGGGAATGTTCCATGACATTAGGATGAAAAACGGGGGTGCTAACATTGTGCGGCTCATGGAGTAGGTGTGTCGATGGAGGATTCGAGGACAGAGGACTGGACACTGAATCTCACTGACTCTGGTGTGGGTGGATTTTCACAAATGACATTAAATTGAGCTGAAAGTCATTAATTTTCTCTCTAATGGGGGGCAACTGTTAATGGAGTTCTCTTCTAAACCTAAAAAAATAATAATAATTTAGTTTTCACATCTACCTCAAGCTTTCTAAGGCCTAACAATAAATAACCCTTCAAACCATCGCATAGGATAAAAATTACATACAAATCAATTATTTATTCTCTATATTATAATTTCATTCTCAAATTTCCTAACTGAATTATCTCAAAAATGATCAATACTAAGGTTAGATTTCATCAACATCTGTTGTTTTTTTTGTCTGTTGTTTTTGTGTCAACTGGAAACAACAGTCAAACAAACTTGGCTGTTGATGATACTATTTTCTCTGTTGAGACTAACTTCTCTTTGATATTATTTAAACCTTCGGAAACCTAGAAAACTAAACCATCTTAATTTAGGATTCAATTATTACGATTAAATTAACTTGATTAATCAGACTGCCGTTGAAATCTACTCTATTTCCTGTTTTAAAAGGGACATAGAATAGATTTCCTTTGATTGTGTGATAAATCAAGTTAATTTGACCTTTATGCCTTAGGTTCGGTTGTAGGCCTAAATATATAAACAAATTTCATCATAAACATAGATTTCGCTTAGTGTCTTCTTTAAATTTTCAGCTAATTTATCGGCAGTGACTTCAATTGATACATTAAAATGGGCTTTCCCATAAAGGACTGGAAAATTCACGACTCTTCTTATCTATTGTTTACATGTATTTAAACAACGCATTTGGCTAGTTCCAGTCTTTTGTGAGAAGCCTGATTTAAAGTATCCATTCCAGTCACGACGGCTGAAACATCTCTAGGGAAATTGACCCAAATTATTAAAAAATATTCTAATTTTCATTATTATGCGGAGAAACATCGCGGTTAGCTGCATATATTAAGACTTAAATCAAATCCAAGTTTTCCAGCTAACATTTAATTTCACGAAATAGGATTAAAGAAATTTTTTCCGCTCATTTCAGTAATTTCCTTTTTCGTTTCGAAATGTGAAAATTTGTCAAATTAATTTCATTGGAAATAAAAGGATCCAAAAGTTAACTTAAATGAAATTTATTTGCATAGTCGCACTAGATCTAATCCCTGTGGCGAAATTTGAGGGCGAAACTTATTCGGCACTGATTTTAAATAACGACATCCTAATTCAAAATAGGGCAGGCAAATTTTAGATTTTGAATTTTAAACGAAACATTAAGACAAAAACTCAAATGCGGCACTTCGGCGTTTTAGGATAAATGATAATAAACGGCGCTAGAACAAAATCTTATTTCCGCAGCAAATTTCATTTCATTGAGACCTAAACATTAAACACTAAACATTACGGCGTTAGAACAAAATCTTATTTTCGGTAGCAAATTTCATTTAATTGAGACCTAAACATTACGGCGCTAAAACAAAATCTTATTTTCGGCAGCAAATTTCATTTCATTGAGACCTAAACATTAAATAGGGCGCGAGAAATCCAGCATCAGTAGCTTCGCAGAGGAGAGATTGTTAATGACTTGTGCTCTTTGATGAAGTTTGTGAAATGAAGGTCAGTCAGACCAGCGCGATTCTTTGTTCAATTCTCTGCCTTCGTTTCTGACGGAGACCCACTGAAGACTGAGTTTCACTCTGTAGCACCCTTTTTTTCTTGTCCGAGGCTCTGGATATTTTCACGATGTATTGACTTTGTAGATACGCATCTTCAACTAAAACAAATCTTAATTTTCACTTAGAATTATTTTGGCCGGTGTGGTATTGTGATGTAAATGAATGAGACCCTGAGGTCATGAGGAGCAAACTCTCACTTTCCTTCACGCTTTTCTCCCCACTTGGGAACAAGCGGTTGAATTTTCTATGTGTCCAACTGCCCCTAGCATGAATGAAGGTATCAGATAAAACAGACCAGGATTTTAAAGTTGGAATATCAAATGAGGACAGTTAATGAACACCAACTTGGAGCAGAGTGGAAGCAGCCCGGCAGGGACGGGGTAGGCTAGATTACTTTTTTTTTTACTTTTTTTTTATTGTTATTACATGGACAACAGAGACGAACTTTATTTCAATAAAATACTGTTATCTTCAGTACCTGTGCTTTTTACTTTGTAATCCAGCTACTCGAGTGAACCAGATAAAAGGCTCGGACACATTGAAATATTGCGCGCAGTTAAGACTGATTTTCACTCGCAGCATAAACACAAGTATGAGTTCAGTGAGGTCCTCAGCAACATAAACATAAACACAGGAAATGGAACGCAATTATTCTTTGTGTCCTCACCAGGAATTAACGCACAAATCACGTATGTATTCGCAACAAGGACAACATAAGAATCAGTTTGTTCGATTCCCTTTTTCTTTGCTGTGTTTCATCTGTCGCTAATAACCTCACTAAACTTGTACTAGTTGTATTTATGTTGCTAGTATAAATCAGTCTTAGATTTACATCGGTTTTCTAATAAGAGATTGTTTCGCGGATTGTTCTAGAAGTTTTCCAATTTACTTCTTTAAACGTTGCACGTAACAGTCTCATCGCTAGAAACACGAAATAATTTTACTGCGCTCAATATTTCACTGTGTCTGAGCCTTCGTAAAAATAACAAAATATTCCAAGTCCTGCTTTTATAACTTCATAAATTCGACAACGCTTCGCCGTGTGACATTTGGACCGCATAGTAATACGGCTTCCTTGTTTGTCGGTAAAACAAACTAATACGCGCATTAAAAACTTTTAGATTCGATTTACAAGCAGTTTAACCGCGCAAAAGAAAATTTATGGCAACGTGAATTCTGAATTAAACAGCGTATTGCACATATCTATGAATATCATTATCTTTGTCAGCGAAAAACTTTATAACAAGCCGTTTACTAACGCCAATCCAAAAATGCCTTGCAAAGCGTTGTCAAGACCTTGAGATTACTGCGGAGTTTCAGTCCTAAGATGAAAGTGCCAATTCTCCTTCCTTCACTTACGCATCCAAAATACTAGCTCTGAAAATTTAGAGTTTATCCAGGTGTTAACTTGCAATGTCCTTCATTACTTGACAACGCGTTAATAAAGGAAGAAGAAGTAATACACTGATCATCCTTGGAACTGAACAGGTAGAATGGGCATTTTTAAATCTCTCCACCGAGTTTCCTCGTAACACTGAAATTTTCCTACACATTTTTTTTTTCATTTTTTGCAACCACGTGAAATTTTCCAAACAATGCAACAAATATCTCTTTTAAAGCTTTACATTCTGTATTTGATGCACATATTATTCAGATGGCGATATGGGAATTATTTTTCAATGCCCATAAAATTGATTGTTTCATCTTCATAGAAAGCAAGTACCCAAACAGTTATTACAATAATTACTTGATTCCTCTTGACTTGCTGTTGATAACGTTTCCTTTTACCAAAATATTGCCAAAATATGTTAAGTTATTAGGACTCTTCTCGTTGTAGCTGACCTTTAGTTTAAGAGACCAATCTGTGATAAAGTGTCCCTTTTGCTGTTCATTGCCCTCCCTGAGATCCAACGAAAATCGACAAAAAGGATGAGGTATTACTGAGAGCCTTGAAGTTCAAAAAAAAAATTTTCTTTCTATTTTTTTCCCCTAACAAAGGAAAACATATCGCTGTAGTTTTCGAATTTCAGTGTTACAAGCTGTTTGTTAAAGGCACTTAAAATTAAATAGACAATTACCCCCACTATGAAAGAAACGTCTGGGCAAAGACTTAAAACATTCCATAGTGACGACATGGCACCACAAAGCCTTTATATTCACCATTTTACATAGTCCATAATGCACCTTGTTTATCCCCCAAAATTTTGTATAACCGTTGTTTCCAATTTCTCCTGGGTGTTATGGTTGTCCCAAGAAAAATCGAAGACAATGGTTAGGCAAAATTTTGGGGAGTGAAAAAGGTGCATTATAGTCTATATGGCAATAGTGAATTAGAAGTCGCATTATGACAACATTGGCTACCAAAAAAAATGCTTTGTCGTCAATATGGAATGCATCAGTCTTGTTCTAGATGTTTTTCCATTTTGGAACATCATTTCTCAACCCAGATGAGGTTATGCAGGAGAGATTCAAAATACACCCTTATGAAATGCAATAATATCCGAAGCACAGTTCAGCAATCTACTAAAACCATAGAGTGGACAGTTAACCGTTTAGCTGATCAAACAACTAGAGATCAGTCAAATCAAGCTCCCAGCCAACAAGTAAGCAACCAGCCATCTTGACAAACTGTCAGTCAAGTAGTCAAGTAGTCAAGTAGTCAAGTAGTCAATAACTTTGTCAAACTGTCATTTATAATACAGTTATCTAATAAGTCAAGGTTGTGATAAAGGTAATCATTTATTTTTCTGGTTTTTTAATCAATTAGTTGGTCAACAAGTACATGCAGTCAATTATCTTGTCAAGCTTTCAGTAATAAGGACGTTATTTAACCCTCGGACGTACAAGGTGGGCGGTTGCCACCCACCTCTGAGGGTTTTTTTGATTTTTTTTCTAGACGATAAAACATCATCACCTAACGTTTTCAGTAGCTGTTTTTGAGACAAATTTAGTGATGATCAGTTACTATGGTTACGAGATATGGCGTCATAAGTAGCAGGTGGTCAAGCCATTTGTGAGTGAAAATGCATGTTTTTCAACTTTTTTCAACAATAAAAGTAAAACGAGTGGATGAAATGATGCAAAGTGCTTATTTATGTGTTACCTTACACTTCAAACACAAAAATAATTATTGTTTATCGCGATTTTAACCTGATTTCTAATTCTTGGTAAAATCCAAGATGGCGACCATTGCTGGTGACGTCACAGGCCTCCAGCAGCACCACTACCCACCTCATACCTCATCTTGTTGAGAAGATCAAAGGCTTTCCATTGAAGGCAAAATCGTTTCGAAATACTGCAACATTTCAAAAACTCTGGGGAGAGGTTCCATCAACCACCCCCCCCCCCTTGTACCACGGTGGGGGGGAATGAATTTGCGTGTACGTCTGAGGGCTAATCAGTCAGTTACTCAACAAGTATTCAGTCACCTTGTCAATCTCATGGTCAACAAGAAATCAGTTATTTTGTCAAACAGTCAGTCACAGATACACCTTTCATTGAGTCAGTTAGTCAGCAAGTCAGTCAGTTAGCCAATACGTAGGTTGGTCAGCAGGTCAGGTTATTCATTCAGGCAGTCAAGTAGTCAGCCACTCAGTCACTCAGTCAGCAAGTCAGCTAATAAGTCAGTTGGTCAGTCAACTACAAGTCAGTTAATCAGTCAGACAGTCAACACCAAGTCAGCCATTTTGTCAGTCAATGAGTCAGTCAGATAGTCAGCACATAAGAGTCAGTCAGTTTGTCAGTCAATCAGTCCTGAAGTTAATCAGTCAGTTAGTCAGTAATATAATCAGACAGTCTGTTGTTAGAGAGTCAGTCAACGAATCAGTTAGTCAGTTAGGAAATCGGTCAGACAGTCAGCCAATTAGTCAGTTGGTCAATCGGCTAAAGACCACTTAAGGAAACAGTCAATCAGTCAATAAATCAGTCCACTCAAATGGTATCATGTAGATTGAAAAACTATACTTATGATTAAAAGCAGAACTTGGCATTTAACTACCATTGAGGCACAGCTTGTTCAAAGCAGATTAGGACAAATTACCAAAACAATTGTGTCAGTCTTAAGATTTGATTTTAACTGAATCAGTAATTATTTGAAGCTAAATGCATGAAAGAAAAAAACAAACTCAAAGTGCTTAATTTCACGTATCCCAGAGGAATTCCCAGCTATAAGTAGCTTCTTCAGGCTTTTTAGTGGTCATACCCATCCGTTTTAAAACACAAAACACAAAAGTGAGCAGCATAAATGTACAAATTTTACAAATACATCAAATGATTTTGTTGTGTGAATTTCAGAAAAAGACTGCTGATTTTTAGTGATCAGTATTTCAATGGCAATTCATGATCAAATGACCCTTATTTTATGAAACCTAAAATTCATCTTATTCATTTATTTATTTTCCAAATAATTATAATGTCCATGCCACTTGCAGGAGTTGCAGCTCACATAATTATCTTACAGTGAAGATTGTACTGCTTTAAAATGATTATTTTTATATGAGAGTGTTCTGAAGAAAAGGATACTTGTTTTAAATAATCGAGCCATGAACAATTTTTTAAGTCTCTAGGACTTATACACAAGTGCCACTTGTTGGCAGAATGAAATATACACTTTGGCTTCAAACTGAAGACAAAAATGTTTTGTACTCTTCCTTTGAGTCCGAAAATTTTGTTGAATCTCTATACGTCTTCTTAGTTGTAAACAAGAAACAGTTTCCCAAATATTGAAATCAAGAAGAATTCAAGTCACTCAAGAACAGTGTAGTGTTTTTTCCTTCACTAGTGTATCTCTCATTTTACAAATACATTAATTTCAAACAGTTTTGAATTTTGGTTTTAATTTGGCCAGGTATGGCTACCAAAAGCTGATGAGGCCATATGCCTCAATCTCACTTTGAACATGCTGTACCAGCAGTTTACTTTATCTGGTTCACTCGAGAGCTGGATTACAAAGCAGTATATACAGCATTTATGGCACTGAAGATAACCTCTAAATCCAGTGGCTGTTGAAGTCTTGTCACATCTGCTGGACACATCTGATCTGAAAAGAAAAATTAGTCATTTTCAACAGCAATCTCAGTAATTATGATTCATAACATGGAGGGCATTAAAATTCATGTCTTCTCTGAGTATGAATCTCCAGTATGTCAACCAGCCAGTCAAGCCAATTAGTCAGTGAGCGAGCCAGTCAATCAATCAGTCTGTGACTGTCAGTCAATCAGTCTATCAGTCATACAGTCAGTCAGTAATTGAGCAAGTCAGCCAGTCAATTGGACAGTAATTATAAGTTGGTAATCAAGTTAGTCTGTAAAGTCAGTCAGCAACTCAGCCAGTCAATAAGTCAGTTAGTCAATCAACAACTACACTGTAAGTCGGTTGGTTGATCACAACAGTACTTTAAGTCAACTGTTTGGTCAGTTAGTCATGATCAGTCAGTCAACAGGTCAGTCACTCAGTAAGTAGATGAGACAGTAAGTCAGTCAGTTAATTAGTAGGTCCATAAATCAGTCAAAGTATAACAAGTCAATCGATGAGTCAGTCAGTCAGCAAGTCAGTCAGTTAGCTGGGCAGTACCTTCATCAGTCAGTTGGTCAATAGTCGGACCATTAGTAATCCAGTCAAATAGACAGCCTCTCAATCATCAAGAAAGCCAGTCAGTTAGTCAGCTAAACAGTCAATCAATTTGCCAGCCAGTTAACTGTAAGTCAGTCACTCAGTCAGTCAGTTAGTAAGTCATTAATTTTAATCAGTCAGTCAGTCAACAAGTCAGCCATTTTGTCAGTCAATGAGTCAGTCAATCATCAAGTAAGTCAGTCAGTCCATCAGTCAGTCAATCTGTCAGTTAATCTATCAGTTAGTCAGTAATATACCGGTAATCAGTCAGTCAGTTAGTAGAACAGTTAGACGTGTCACTCAATCAGTCAGGTAGTCAGTCAGATAGTCAACTAGACAGTAAACAAATCAGTTGGTCACTGATTGAGTCAGTTGGTCAATCAGCTAAGGACCACTCAATGAAACTGTCAATCAGTCAAGAAATCATTCAACTCAAATGGCATCATGTAGATTGCAGAACTATCCTAAAATATGAATAAAATATGAACTTGGTTTTATATACCAATATTGTGGCATAGCTCATTCAAAGCAGATCACGTCTACTACTTCACTAAGAATTGCCAATTGTCAGAAAAAACTCTTATTTTAAGATTTGATTTTTACTGTGTGCAAGGAATTATTTGAATTTATCATGCTAGAAAGAAAAAGCCAAAGCACTAAAATGCTATCAGTCAATAATAACCGCTTACTAACCAAGCGTGGGGGCCGTACCGGGGAATATTGGCCAGAGGTCACCGCAGTACGGACCGAGCGCAGCACCGAGGGCAAATATTCCCCAGTGTAGCTCAAGCAAGCTCGCTTAGTAAGTTGTTTATTATATGGCACTCAGTTTCTGATAGTAAAATGCACTTCCAGTGGCTTACACTTAAAGGGCTTCCACCATGACGTATTCTTGATGACACGAGCAACTCACACAAAAGCAAGCTACTACGTATACGATTTGAAAAAAAAATTTAAGGAATGTGAAATCGTCTTACATTTGTAACAGCTTAAACAAAAAAGCTTTGTAACGAAATCTGATTCTAAAATTCAAGAAAGGGTTTTTTACTTTGGGGGATCGCGAAGTAAAGGATTTGCGACACTCAGGAATGTATCAAAGTTGACTTTTTTTGACAAGATTAGGCACGCAAAGTCTGTAGAATTTTCGGTTTTATTCAGCTATTTGACGAAGTGAGAGCTGAATTAGTTCGAGATATCTCAAGATCACTTCAACTTCTTTGATTTATTCTTTAACTTTTTCGAGGAAGAAAGAATTATTATTTTGGCTTTCCCGGGGTTTGAACCAACTCACCTGTGTGATGCTTCAGATCAGAGGAGACTCTAAGTTGAGGGATTAGCCGATTGCACGACTGCCATCCAGGGTAGTTAAAAAATTATTACGAAAAATTGTTAGGAAATGATGCACTAGTTTTGGGACAAGATTGGGAGTGCAAGTTCGTGACTTATAGGCTTGTTTCAGCTATTTCACAAAATGAGACTGGACTACTTCGTGAGTCTTGAGATCACGTCGAGTTTAGTCTTTAATTTACTGAGGAATAAATAGAGGATATTACGTGGCCATGCAGAGACACGATATTTCTCTTCATGTGTTGAAAAACATTTCAAGAGTTAAAACTTCCTTCTGAACTGTTTTATGATGAATTCAAAGCTACAAAAGGCTGCACAAAGACATTTTGTCTTTGTTGAGTGTTACGTAGTAAAATTGCCTCCATGCATTGCGTGACTTTTGCGAATGTTCTCTAAGTTTTTTATTATTCATGAATAATTAATTAGGGCATGTTTACATTTCAGCATGAGTCAGCAGATTTGCATCCGTTACTGAAATCATAAAATATGTCGAAAAAATACTACTATTTGCCTGTTTAGTATTTTCTAGAACCTTATGTTGAACGGTATACATTAACATCAAGAATTAGAAGTCAAAATCACCTAAATAGTGTTTTTCTTTCACTAAATACATGTATTTAAGCATCATGTATCCCACATTTTACAGAGAAAATAAAATTGAAACAGTTTTGAATTTTGTGTTACATTAGGCCTGAGGTATGGCCACTAAAGGCTGATGAAACTGTTCGTCAATCTTACTTTGAACAAGCTCAGCATTTCTGCACAAGTTCAGTATATCTGAACCACTCAATAGCTGGATTACAAGGCAATGTTTACAGCACTTACAGTTATTGTGTACTGAGGATAACCTCAAAATCCTGGCTGTTGAAGTCTTGACACATCTGCTTGACACATCTGATAAAAATGAAAAATTGATCATCTTCATTAGCAATCAGTAATCTTGATTCACAACATTAGGACATAAAAATTAATTTGTTTTCTTAGGATGAATCTCAGTACATAAGTCAGCCAGTCAAGCCAATGAGCCAGCCAGTCAAGCAATCAGCCTGCGACTGTCAGTTAATTAGTTTATAATCAGTAAAATTATAATCAGTTTAAGCCATCGCCAATAGATGGGTGTGGGGAAGGTGCCTGAAGAAGCGGAAGGCAGCCGCAAGCCATCTTAGAGGGTAACCATGACAACGCTGAGAGCGGCATCCACCAGGCACCATCACACTGAGAACCTCAGTGGAGAGAGGCGCAGATAACACAGCGGCAAAACGTCTACACATGGCCAGGTTGAGCATTTCCGGTCTCTTTTTCAGTCACACTTTCCAGTTAGATCAAAGTCTCCCGCGCGTGCTCGGCTTCATTCTCTGTGTGCAGCTTGTGGTTCAGTTGTTCTGCTTCATGCTGCTCGTGTTTTGGACTATTTTGTACTTATTGAAATTGCTTTTATGGATAACCAGGCACAGATCACTGAAACAATTAGTTGATTAGATTCAGAAAAGGTAAGATGATAATAACTCAGTGTGTAATTTTGGCTAGAGCGTCAGCATCCTCGGAGACCCAGGGGCAGTCAGTCGGGTCGGGAGAAAAGGTGGGATGAAAGTTTTCAAGTACAGGCAAACGAGCCCCTGGGTACCGACTCTCACCGAATTATTTCCAAAAATTCAAGCAGATGCCGGCTCCTGATTGGGCACAAAAAATGCTTTTTATTATTGTGCCCAATCGGCGAACGGTTTCTCCAGAGTTCTTTTCGTGAGTTTGTACACGACGGCTATTGCCCGGTTCGTTTACCAAGTTTGTGCGTGCAAGGGAAACTGATATTTTCTAAGTACTTCCCTAAAAAATAAACTAGAAACGAAGGAACTATCGATGAGTCGCAAAAAACGTATTGGATGCTATCAGCGGGAGCAATTCAATCTGCCTCGAGAATATTGTTTTTAACGAATCACAATGTATCGTAAATAATAGGAAGTTTAAGATGCGGCGGCGATGAGAAAGTCAAATAAGCAATGGCTTGATAAGGCAAAACAACAACTTTGCACGTGCATCACGCTTTTTTGTACATTTCTTTGCCCTCAACTGCACGACTATCTGTGAAAATGCCTAATTTCCGTTTTGTGAAGGACGTAAACAAGCAATGACGAAATTCATTCTCTTCATGAACTTGGGTATGGTTGATAGAAATTCAGCTCAAAGTAAGCGAGTTGGAATAATCACGATAGAGACTAAAAAAATGTGAATTCACTTTTCCATGTGACGTTTTCGTGGCTGGCAGCCGTCGTGGCATTAGGCTTTTGTACATTATGCTTTTGCTTCCCCACTAAAATGCTCCACCTTAATGATCCATTTTTCCCACTAAAATGCTCGGTCTCCCCAAAAAAGTCACTAAAATGCTCAGATAATGCTCATTATACAAACGGTTTTTTAAATTAATTTCAAAGTTTACACTTACAAAAACGTGCAAGTGTTGCAAGTAACAACGACAACGTGTACAAGTTCATAAATACTGCCAAAAAAACAGCTGTATTAGGTTTTTTGTGAATTTTGAGTTTTAGTCTTCATTTTCTTTAAAAACGCACGAGCTGATGGGGCATCGGCTCCTGAAAAAAGTTAATTTCTATTTTATTTTCTCGGAAAAATTAATTTTCCGAGGAAAATGCCACTAAAATACTCGAATAATGCTCAATGCTTTTGCCTCACTAAAATGCTCGAAAAAATGCTAGCATAATGTACAAAAGCCTACGTGGCATCTTTTAAAAACTCCCTAATATTTACGCAAGACGTGACCGATTCAAGCGTGAATACCTGTTGTAAGCTCAAGCTTGTATTTTTCAGAAAGCATCTATAGTTTTCGGGCAGACAGTATTTTGAAATCAGATGGGGATTTTATATCAAACTGAAAGTTCCCCGACTGCTTGCATTTCCTCGGTGCATGAACCAGACAAGCCGTCATCGAGACAATAGCCGTCGTGTACGACTCACGAAAAGAACTCAGGAGAAACTGTTGGCCGATTGGGCACAATAATACAAAGCATTTTTTGTGCCCAATCAGGAGCCGGCATCCGCTTGAATTTTTTGAAATAGTTCGGTGAGAGTCGGTACCCAGGGGCTCTTTTGCCTGTACTTCAAAGCTTTCGTCCCACCTTTTCTCCCGACCCGAATGACCGTCCCCTGGGTCTCCGAGGATGGAGCGTCAGGTAAACTGATTTTCATTCACGAAAACAAAGTTTTTGACTATTATTTTCACTTAACATAGCTGAAACTAAGACATAAAAAGTTATCATTGCAAGCGTGTGTATTGTAGTTCTAATTTTCAGTTCTTCAATTTCTCAGTCTTCATGCCAATTAAAGCCGATTCGAGCTTCATTTGGAAAACGACAACAAACAATCGCTTTGTAGTTTTATTTACCGGTGAGTTTTACCGTGTTTTGAAACGAAACTCTTCTGAGTTGATTGCCATGAAACATAAGCTTAATTATACTGTTGATGTTGGCAGCAAGTTGACAACTCTATTAATTTTTTTCATTCTCAGAATCAGAGAGCGAAAGCTGGTCGATGGCTTTTAGAAGTCAAACTTTTCATGCCATGTATTTAGCAGCTGGAAGTTTCGTGTTTGCATGAAATCCAGCCGAGCCTTACAGTCTGAAATTATTGAAGTCTTCAACCAAAGAACAACCATGTAAAAGAATTAAATAGGCATTTTCTTGAATGAAAGTCATTTATAGGCATGTTAAGTTTCTCGGCACTGAAAACTCCGGGTGTTCGTGACTGCAGTCATCAAAGTCGAAGTTGTTATTAAATCCCACCCATCTTTTGTTTTGAGTTCTTGTTTTCTCTGATAATAAAAAAATTATTAAACAGACTAAAATTTTATTGCCTGGTTTTAGTGTTAATGATAATAATGACGTCTTTATTTTGGTTTCTTTCATAAGTATTGTTATTCTTTTCTTAGTTATCGCCTTCTGCCAAATTAACTCACGCCAAACCAGTAGCATACAAGAAAGCCAGTAAAAACAAATTAATCTTGTCCAGCGCTCGCGACCTGGGCCTGGTTGCATAAAACATCCGCAACAACTACGGGTACACGTACGTACACTCGTAACTTAAGTCAGTTGCATGAAATCACTTAAGTGGTCTACTGGGACTGTTACTGTTTTTACTAAATTTAACGAGATCTTTTACTGAGAAGTGAAAAAAAATATTTTTTCTTCACGTAATTCGTTCTAATGCGCTTTGTTAACCTCTGATGAACACTTTTGAGAAAAAAGAAGAACTGTCATTTTCAGTAGATATTGAAGAAAACTAATGTTTGCATGCAAATCTCATTTTTTGAGAGGCTTAAAAAATATTCGAAACGACTTTTAACTTCCTTTACACTCACCGATGGTTGGCTTAAAAAAAAAAAGAAGAGTGAATCATTAATAAAGTACTATATCAAGGTTACGTGTGCCCTTAAGTGAGCCCGTAAGTTACCACGTAAAACAGAAACTTACGAGAGTGCTAAGTGTGTTCCATGCAACACCCGTAAGTGTACCCATATTGGACTCGTAAGTGACCTACTTAAGTGAGCACTTAAGTGCAGGTTTTATGCAACCGGGCCCTGCAAACTTCAAACATCATTTTCACCGTTGGTGCAAACAGATAACCATGTGGTGCAAAAGTTTGACACTAGAATAATATAATTATAAGCTTTCGAATGAAGTGATTTTTTTGCCCCTTTTTTTCTTTCAGAGAGAATTCTGTTAAATCAAAGATCGATCAAACAGTTTCACCTAAAAAACAGTCCTTCACAAAACCACTTTGGTTATGATGAATTATGCTTGGTAGGAGTCACGTTTTTTATCCTGGTAGCTATGACTTTAGAGATAATCTGGAAATTGGTCTCAGGTTTTGAAAAGAGAACAGTCCTTTAATTCCTGTCTTGTCAATAATGGTAGTGATCACTGCTTCCGGGAGCGTGACATTTCACCAAAAATGGTGGCTTTTAGTGTTAGAAGAGCTGCTACATGACCTCTCTCCCTGGAATGAAGAAAAACAATATGGCCACCAAATACATCCTTTTAGTTTTTAAAACTCTCCTTTATTATTCAACAAACGTTGAACATTATTTTATTTGAGCAAACAAACAGTTAAAGTTGAAAAAGGATGTTAAAAAAGTCTCAGGGGTAGGTCTCCTTTTCGATTTTAACTTGCAATATCGGTCAATTTATGCAGCTATTAAACTTCTGGCTCAGTTTTCGTTTGGTTCTGCTTTGAAAATGGAATAATCATTACTCAGGGACAATACAGCGTAAAAAATTGTCGAGGAAAAAAGAAAAAACTTGCCAATTTATGACAAAAAAGTTACTTTAAAAACGAAAGTTTAAGCTTTTCAAAAAATTGCCTCAAAGGATTCAGGAAGATTTTTTATGATAATAAATTATTATCATTTACTTTTATAATTATTGTGGAGAAACCCTTTAATCAGTGACATCTTGATTTAAATTTTCAGTATGATTACCATTAATAATATTACCAATTTTGACTACTGGTCTACCAGCCTACAAAAACCCTAAAAAAAAGGCTAATCCTATAAGGCTGCAAACTGTTTTAATCTGAGAACACATTTCACTGTCAGTACCTTAATATACAAGAGGTAGACAAAAGGTATAAAATCAAATGTCCAAATTTTGAGGTTTCCGTGATGTGGAGGTGGGTTAGGATTAATATAATGACATAAGCACCTTTGTCACCATCTCTAATCTCTAGACCATCTTGACCAAAATTATTTTGTTTAGATTTGAAATATAATGTAGTCACAACAGGCCCAAGCTACGGCTAACTAATGGTTATTTTACCCTACAGGTAATGGACAACTTTTGTATTTTTAAATATGCATGACATATTCAATTCCAGTTGTACCTAACAAAGCTGCAAGCAGACGCCTTCTTTTGTCTTCTTGAGTGATGGAATTGAGAAAAGGAGGCTGTGCCTGAATTGCTTTATGCCTTGAAAGTCGCTGCAGATCGAACTTCTCTCTTAACAACTCGTTTTTTTGAGTGCAAGCATCCATTTATTGATAAACCAATCCAGGTCACATATAACTGAGCCCGCTAAACAAGGCACAAGGCTATTAGACCTGGGTCCAAAACTATATCCCAACAACGTGCAGCGCATGCTTCACAAAAATCTCACTCAATTCATGCAGAGCCTTTCTCATGTGCACCAAAATCAAGTAATAAGCAAAAGAAAGGCTCTGCTTGCAGGGGGCCAACAAGCCTTATTCTCATGTTGACTACTTGTTGTGATTAGAAATAAAATGCATATTCGACAGTGTTCTTACCAGTCTTTGATACTGCTGTGGTTTGTGGCTAATCAGTTACATGGTGCTGCTCCACTCTTTCTTGATAAAAAGTGTCTTTTTGTCCCAATCGTGCACAACTGTTGAAGATGGAAAAAAAGTTGACACCAAACTTAAAATTTGATATAAATATAAATTGTTGCATAATTCCCCTCCATGAAGTAAACAAATTACGGTAGATGATATGAAATTAAACAACAATGGGCTGCCGGGATAGGATGATAATCAAATAGACTGAGATAACTGTCTGGGGTCATCTCTAGTGGAACACTAGAGGGTGTCTGCAATACTCCCTAAACTGGGTACTGCAATAAGGGTGACAGCGACACACTCTTAACTGGGTACTGCAATGATTATGAGGGTGGCAGTAACACACCCTAAACTGGGTAATGCAATGAGGGTGGCAGCGACACACTCTAAACTGGGTACTGCAATGATTATGAGGGTGGCAGCAACACCCCTTAAACTGGGTAATGCAATGAGGGTGGCAGCGACACACTCTAAACTGGGTACTGCAATGATTATGAGGGTGGTAGCGACACATCCTAAACTGGGTAATGCAATGAGGGTGGCAGCGACACACTCTAAACTGGGTACTGCAATGATTATGAGGGTGGCAGCAACACACCCTAAACTGGGTACTGCAATAAGGGTTGCAGCGACACACCCTAGCAATAATACGTACGTAATGGAATGAGGGTGGCAGCGACACACCCTACACAGTAATAAAGGATGCAATGCAAGTGAGTAAACTAAGGTGGGGTTGGGGCCCCACCCAGCCCACTACGCACTGGTAAGGGTGGCAGGTGTGCACCCAAGCCAGTAGGCCAGCTTTATTGAAGCAGAGGATGTGGTGGGGAAAACATGAACAACTGATGCATCTAAGCTATTGAGTAAAATACAGCGTGAACATGCGAAGCTAAAATCAAAGAAGTACTCAAGTGGTATGATGGCTATAGGCATAGCTTAGTATCACTTACAGCTAGAAACAATAAAGCAGTGTTATCAAGAAACTGAACACCCGAGGTAAATTCTTGAGAATTTCTAAATAAACAGGCCACTCTTGCATAAGAACAGAGTCATGCAATGTCCTTTATCACAGTCATGTAAAATACATTATGTATATTGTGGCTGTTGTAGCCAACAAAACTGAGTACATATGGTAAAATGAAGGCTGCAATAGGCTCTAATTAGTTAACTCTATTTTACAAGTAAAACATCCTTTAACAACTTATTCGCTAATAATGTAGACTTTAACAAAGAAAATACACAACTACAAATTTTTGGCAGTAAATGGGGCTAAAGGTTGTTGGGTGCAACCTGAGGTAAAGCAAGAGTGGCAGCAACTCAGGCAGCAACACACCCTAAACTGAGTAATGCAATGATTATGAGGGTGGCAGCGACACATCCTAAACTGGATAATTGCAGTATACTGCAATGAGGGTGGCAGCAACACACTCTAAACTGGGCAATGCAATGAGGGTGGCAGCAACACACTCTAAACTGGGTAATGCAATGAGGGTGTCTGCGACACACCCTTGGCTAGTAATTTAATACCCAATGGAATGAGGGTGGCAGCGACACACTTTACATGGTAATAAAGGAGGCAATGCAAGTGAGTAAACTAAGGTGGGGTGGGGGCCCCACCCAGCCTGCTACAAACTGGTAAGAGTGGCAGGTGTGCACCCAATTACATAGTGCCTGGTGAACTAACTGACTATGGAAAACTAGGGGTGCAAAGTCCTTGTAGAGGGTTCCAGGCCCCCTGACCTGAGGTGTTTGTGGCAGCCAAGAGACTTGGAACCTTCTGGAGAACACTAGGCGGAGTTCAAATACAAAATTAATGGAAAAGCAGTTGCTTGACCACCGTCTGAGTGTTTGGATAAGCCAAGGGGGAAGGCCGGCTTCAGCTGCTGAAGTGGGTGCACCAATTCTACAACTGTGAGATGCATAGAGTTCTGTTGGGATACCGAGATGCTGAAGGAGGGTGTAAAGAATACTAGTAACTTTGGCTCTGGTGAGGTGGCCACCAGACTGGAAGACGTAAAGAGGGGATACACTGCTGGTTGGACGCAAAGCAAGGAGTTGTGATACTGAAGGTGAGGTGAATTCACTAGACCGCAGGAAGCCGTAGAAGACTAATGTAAATGCCCACACAGCATCAGTTTATCAGATGGCAAAAAATCAGATGCACGAGATAGCTCCTCCTTAATCTGCCAAAGAAGGGACATGGTTACAGGGAGGCGCTGATGAGATGAAGGCTCCACGGTGCACTTGATTCCACGCAAGGGGCAGTGCTAACGGGAAGAGATCCGGTAGGCTGTTTTTGATGTGTATAAAATGGAGGCCTGCCATGTATAACTTTATGGTATTGTATCTGACTTGGTCAGCCAAGAAGGCGGCAAAGAAGCACAGTGTGGTCTCACTGGCTGGGAAACTTTGCCACCCTCTGGGGGCACAGACTGAAATTAGAGTATCACCGCATGCCAGACTGGTAGCAGTGGCAGGTTGAGTCCGTAATCGCCTGAGATTGGAGAAAGGCTAGATGGTCTGCCAAAGGGTCGATGCCAACAGGGAGACAGGGGTTGAGTCTGGGTCTGCTGCTGGTGCAAGATAGTGGAACCGGGTGACAGCGTTATTAGTGCCGACAATGTAAGAGACAAGGACTGTTAAGTGTTTGGTGGCAGCACTAAAGAAAATAGAATGGACAAGGAGCATGGAGAGGGGGTCTTGGGAAGAGCCTGATGCCCAAATATCCCCTTCCGCTTGATTGTCAAAGTGGAAGAGGAGCTTTTTCCAGACCACTGATCACCCCAGAGAAGACATGCGAGAGCAATGGGGTAAAGGTCTTTCCATTGGATGGTTCAATTCTGAAGTTGTGGAGGCCAGGGGTCAGCAATCCAGTGGCCTGCATAGATGATGCCATAGCCAATACTTCTGGAAGCATCAGTGAAAAGTTCCAAATCCAGTGCTCTTGTCTAGTGGGGTCTGCTATGATGGCATGGCCATTCCAACCGGGAAGAAACCGGAGCCACCAATCAATGTTGGGACGGGCTTCACAGTTGATGGTGACATGGTGGTGCAGGAGGCATGCAATGGTAGAGAGATCGATTAGACGGTTGAAGAAGATATAGCCTGCAGGAATAATCTGACAGGCAAAGTTCAGTTTGCTGATCAACAACAGAAGTTTACTTTTACAACAATTCTTGCGGTAAGACCAAGATTGGAGTTGTACTAGCGACTCATAAAGCTTGTCACCAGGTGGGGATGTTTCCATGTGGGTGGTGTCAATGAGCATACCCAGAAAAACTAAGCAGATTGTGGGTCCTACAAGTTTGTTGGGGGCCATGGGTATGCCCACCTGAGGGGCCACATGAGTAATGGTTTGAACATTGTGAGCGTAGACTGGAGAGTTAGAGGGGTCAACCGTAAAATAGTCATTGAGGTAATGCATGAGGTCCTAAATGTGATAATTGGTCTTCAGGAGCCACTGAAAGGTGTCAGCTAAGCGATTGAAGAGGAAGGGGGAGGATCACAAACCAAAGGGGAGGCGGAGATTGATGTAAAAGTTGTCCTGCCAGTGGATGCCAAGTAGTTCGCGGTTGTCTGGGCAGACTGGGCAGAGTTGAAAAGCATGTTTGAGATTAAGTTTTGCCATGAGAGAATCCTTTCTGTGACATGCAACTAGGGAGGGAGCTTGATCAAAGGTAGCGTAGTGCAAGGTGAAGTCTTCCTTGGAAATGTAGTCATTAATTGAAGAACCATGGGGAGAGGAGAGATCCATAATAAGGCGCCAAGTGCCATCTTTCTTAGGCACTACCCCAAGAGGGGAACATTGGAGGTTGGGGATACGTGGTGATGGGAAGGGCTCTGCGGTATGACCATTGGACACCTCCTTAGCCAGGGCCGTAAACACGGTGTCGAGGTGCAAGAATGGGGACTGCAAGTTAAGTGTTAAATATAAACAACTGATGCGTCTAAGCTACTGAGTAAAATACAGCATGAACATGTAAAGCTAAAAACAAAGAAGCACTCAAGTGGTATGACGGCTTTAGGCATAACTGAGTATCACTCACAGCTAGTAACAATAAAGCATTGTTATGAAGAAACTGTAAACCCAAGGTCAGTTCTTGTGAACATCTCAATAAACAGGCACTCTTGCATAAGAACAGAGTCACGCAATGTCCTTTATCACATGCTAAATAATTATAATGTGGTTGTTGTAGCCAACAAAACTGAGTATTATATGGTAAAATGAAGGCTGCAATAGGCTCTAATCAGTTCACTCTATCTTACAAGTAAAATAAATTATCCTTAATATACACTCATCTACATGTACTTGTAAACAAAAAATATATATCAAACCTACCTCCCAATGTATTGAAATTAATTATTGCTTTATTATAATGATATTTTGAGGCTTAATAGAGCACCAGTAAATGCAAATCTATTTTGATCAGCAATGTTACAACTTGTTTCAAGGTGCTTTTTCCCATTATAGGCCCCTTCACATATAAAGCCCTCTCTTTTATGAGCCCTCCTAAAGCTCCTTAAAAATTTGTATTAGCTTATTTATTATTCGTTCAAAATATTTCTCCATTTCTGATCAGCTAAAAGCACACACATAATTGACCACAACCACCTACTGATGACCAAATTTGGAAGAATTTTGTGATTAATCAACTGATGAAGTCAAAAGTGCAGCACAGCTGCAGGCCAATGCACTGTTAACCAAGAAGACCTGGGGACGAGGTTGAGTTGTTTTGGTTGTGAAAATAAAAATGGCAGACATTTTACTCGTTTGAAGAGTAAGAACTAAGCAAAAAATAGCTAAAAACATGGCAAGAATAGCAAGAAGACAACTCGAAGGGCTACATCTGCTATTTGCGAGGCTGAACGTTACCCTAAACATGCACTATAGAAGATGAACTTAACATCGATGGAGGTAAGAATGTTTTAGCTATGTTTTCAAACTAGGAATTATTTTGAATGAATTATAAAACAATTAAATTATTGAATTCGCCTTTCATATCATATAAAGAATTATGGAGATCTCGGAGGGTGTTATCCGCCAAGGCCGTAACACCCTCCTCCATCTCCATAATTCTTCATATAATACTCAGCCTCATTCATTAATAAATTGTTAATTATAAGCGGCAGTTAAAGGTACATGCAGAACCTCTTAAAGCTGACGGAAAGGGAGGTAGGATATACAGGAACAAAGATTTGTTTGCAGAATTACATGACATTGGATAAATTTTGTCCTTTCAATGCTCAATATTGTTCAAAATGACATATTATTAGCTTGAGCCTCTCACCAGCACTACACCACTCCCCATGCCCCACCCCATGGGTATCAAAAGAACCCATGGCACCCAAAGGCTAAGAAACTTAAAAACAAAGCTGCCTCTCTTCCTTATAGCGGACAACATATGGCAAATTTAAATGTGTTTCAACCCACTTTTTTGGAATTATTATTAGAGCTTTTTCCAATACACAAACTTTAAAAGAGATCAGCAAAATCACTTTCAGTTTAAGATGTTTTCTTGTGAGTTTTTTTTTTTTTTTTGTAGTACTACAAAAACAATTTAAGGACACCCATGGATAAATTTTTCTTCTTTTTTTTTTTCTGTTGGAGGGTGGTGGGACTAAGGAGGGGTGTCAAGACACCCCTAGGTATACTCATTTAAAAAGTAAAAAGGGATACTCCTCCAAGGGCAGCACCTTTTTGGGGAGAGAGGGACAATGCTTATGTTGTGTCCCACAAATGGCTGGAGAAGAGGTCCAATGACACAGCTCTTTGCTTTAAGGTGATGATTCGCAGCGACGATTTTCAGCACAACATAACATTGCAATGTAGAACAATGTCGTAACTAATCAAAAAAATGTCACAACAATGTTGCATCTCTGTGTTGAGCTAGAAATCGTTGTTGTGAATCGTCCCTTGTAACATCACCTTTAGATTTATGATCTTGGACACTGTGTCCCTAAGATTAACTCCAAGGAAAGTTCACCGGTTTATCTGACAGATTGACCCAGTTGAAACATCACAAAACGTTCAAAAGAACACAAATTTATATCACCAGTAAAGATCTTGTTGTTGTCACTGCTATGGTCATTGGGTAAGGATCTTTCCATCGACCTCATCCCCCAAAATCCAGCTGCAAAATCCCAACATTTCACCTCCGCTCAAAGGCCTGGCTTAACTAAGTACACAAATAAAGTATTTGCTTCATAGAACTTTTAGTTAGAAATTTTATAAAGCCAATTTGCAGATAAAGCCGTTAAACACCATTGGATACGCACCGATTTGCCCTTAGCTTAAAATGTTCAGATTTTAAGAGGGTCGTACAGGGGTATTCCCGTGATGCGTGATTGGCTTATTTTATTTTCCGTGAAACGTGAATTTAATAAATTATTCTTCGTGATCCGTGATCTGAAGGTTTTGCGTGACCCGTGGAGAACTTGAATTATTAACCGATGTTCGTGATTTCACCACTCTATTTGGCGTGATTTTGAGATGCGAGTGCTCCGGAAGACTTATTTTAAGACTGAAAATATCAAATGTGACAAGTAACAGACTTCGCTTTAATTGAAGTAATCCATTGTGCAAATTCACGTGCTTTACATGCCTATCATGGATCAGATGTCTATTCCTATGCCTATGGTCTCCTATGTCACTGGAGGTCAAAGGACAGTGATCCAAAACATCGAAACATCCGAGATATGGAGGGGACGAGTACATATAGGACGATGAGGGTCGAATGTATTGTATTTTACGTTGACCCAAAGTCTGTCGGCTCGCTTAATTTTCTTGGAAAGGAACGAGTTCGCTTTCCAATTACAGATGAACATTCATCTTTGGCAGCGTTTACTAAAAAGTTCGCGGAATTTGCCGGATTAAAGGCAGAGGCTGAGAAACGTGGCCTCGGCTCCTGTGTTGAACTTAAATTTTGTCGTCTCGAAAAGGGAAAGGATGGCAGTAAGGCCTTTGCGATAAATACACAAGAGCAATGGGACGAGGAGAGGCCGCTACTATCAGGAAATACATCTTCATTACAAGGTAGGAATTTATTTACGGTACTTCTTATTAAACGACATCAAGGACCGTTCTGAAAGACACGGGCCGACTTTTCTATAGGTTAATAAGTAATCAAGGTTAAAAGAAGAACAAGAGAATACGGCGACTATGTCAGGATGACGATGGTAGTACAAAGTTAACTTAGAAATATTTCAAGACAAGTAAATTTTAAATACTTCAGGTAAAATACAGCTTCAAACACGGGCGATGCTATTTTACTTCAAAAGCAGCCTTTACTTAGCCTTTAACGATTTTGCTTTCTTCAAACACTCTTTCTACCGTAAGAGAAGGTTATTAAAACGAGTACCTTACTTGTTTATTTTCGTGATTCGGGAAAATGAAATTTTGATAGCCGTGATCCGTGATTCGCTGTTTTTTCTGTTCGTGAACCGTGCGAGAGACTCCCCCTGTACGACCTTCTTTTAAGAGCCGTACATGAGCTCAGAGGGTGAGAGTCAAGATCTCAACCAATGTAAGCTAACCCATTACCACAAGCACTTCTAAAACTTCTTAAAACGATAACTTCTACAGTTCTTACTATTTGATCCACCTATAATTGCTACTAACCTTGCAAAGTAGATGAAAAACGGGAGAAAACCAACCATGCCTTTCCGCGCGCCATCTTTGAATTAAGCTTAGTTCCCAGTGTCCCAAAACGTTCATAATGTGCGGCCTCCATGCTCCTTGCTAAAATATAGGGCCCCAATGGGTGCATGTGTTTACTGCCAAAAAACGAATAATAAAATGGACTTGCTATCTTTTCCACGACTTTGTCGCTCAAATCTACCAGAAGTACAGAAATAACTGAGTATAAACTTTAAAGCGGGGTTGTTTTGACAAAATACCACTGAAATACATGGACTCGGGCTGTAATAAAAAAAAGAAGAAGAAAAAGAAATAGTGAGCGTTCACTCATTTTCTTGTGTTTTTTTTTTCTTTTTTTCTAGCTTTACTTAAAATTGTGAATTTGTGGCTTCAACGAGGATAAAAGACCTTTATTTTTTCTCTTATTTTGACTTGGGAATTGAGTCAAACTACGGCAGCACTAAAAGATGGAATCCAGAATCCGGAAACGGAAACGGAATCACGGAAACGGAAACGGAATACGGAATCTGTGAAAGAGATTCCAAGCGATCGATTTGAAAAAAAAATATATTAGCAATGACAATAAAATAAATAAACAGATAAAAAAAGACACAAATGAATAAATTAGCTGAGTAGAGGAGAGGAGACTGCTGTATCACTAGAGGAGTCGATTCCGGTGAAAAGACGCTTGATACCACTATCGGCGATGAATGCAAATTCTCATGGGACAGCAAAGCGAGGAGAAAAACGTTACTAACAAAAACTAGTGCCTTAAGAAAAAGGTAAGTTATATGGAGACAGACTTCGTTTGAATCGTCAGAGGCGTCGTTTATATAACTGAAAGTCGTCGCCGTCAAGTTTTTCTTAGTGTCTTTTCTGGGTTTTCTTCAACAGTGTTCAGTTTTATTTATCAAGACAACTTACTCAAGAGAACCATGGCATTGTGGATTCCAAAGAGAAGAGAGAATTGTGCATGCATTTGCTTGATTCCGCAACCGATTACATCAAAATAATACGCCATGTTTAATAAGCCTCTTCAACAAAAATACGGACGTCCACGTAAACTCAATTACCGGTACACCAGTATTCCATCAATATCCAGCTTGGCGAAAAAGTTGAACTTATTGCTAAAACACCGGAACTGTGGTCACGTCACCGGTTGGTCGTGTGTGGAGTATTCAGTCTGGGAACTATCACGTGGTGTGGTCTGAGGCTAACTACTACTAATCTTGACAATTAGCTCCAAAAGTAATATTTAACTGTATTATTCAACCCATGAACTCGTGAATAAAAATTACTCGTAAAATTACTTTCTTCCGCTTTGCAGTGCAGTAACCCACACTACGGCAAACCTTATCAAGACACAATAACAAGAATATATTTAAGGGAACTGCTAAGAAAACTAAGACAAATTCTCTTTGGATTGTACTAAGTTGTGTAATGTGAAATTCTTTAATTTTCTATCATTGATATTTGATTCCGTATTCCGTTTCCGTTTCTGTTTCTGATTCCGTTTCCGTTTCCGTTTCCGTTTCCGTGATTCCGTTTCGTTTCCGGATTCCGGATTCCGTGTTTTAGTGCTGCCCGTCAAACTAACTGCCTGACTCCACGCATGTCAGTTGTACGGAGCAGCTTTTAAACCAGTAATTGAATCCTACGAATTCATATCTTTGGAGACTTCGGTCATTTCAGCCTTTTTTTGTTTTTACCCTGTATATCATAACGTATTTATTAGAAGAAGCGCCATGGCGCCTATTAAATTTCAGAATTTTTTTACTCCTTAAATGCGCTGCTTCGTTGAGGGCGGCGCTTATTTGAAAGTTGGACACGAAAAATAATTGTTCACACCAAGGTACTGTTATTTTCCGCATTAAACTAACACAACATTAAACCTGGAATTGGAATGGGACTGCGGCGCTTATTTAGGGGCAGGCTTCTGAGCCTTGCGAGCGAGCGGCGAAGTCGCGTATGCGCCTCTCGAGAGACTTCTCGCTACTCCCTCAAATGGAGAGCTTGCTCGCAGGCTATTCCAAAACAGATAATCTCTACCTGAAACTCCGGTCTTATTGGCGTGTTCAGAAGCAGCTGAGGTTTGAGTTTGTTTATCCCTATCGTGCTCTTTCGATCCGTTCATGCACACAGCACAAGAGAGCAGCCGCTGGGCCTCTAATAATACTAACAATTAATGCTAGCTTTCCACCTGGAGTTGGCCCCTGTCGTTATTTAGTCATTAGTTTTTGGGCAAAATATAATGTCTATTAGACTCCTCCCTTGAACAGCCCCCTAGATTTTGTGTTCCGAGGGCGTTTTTCAGTGGTTTTCCTGGACACAAACCTTTAGCTCTCGCAAGTGTCATGAATGTTATATTAAAGTAGAGATCACTGTACTTGGGTTCCTAGAGGAACGGATTTATTAAGCACTATTTGGCTAAATACAGTCAATTCCTTTATAGCGGGCACCACGGTCCTCGAGTTAGTGTCCTAACCAGCGAGAGTCCGTAATAACGTCAACTCTCGCCTCGCGGACACCTCGCTATAACGGACACCACGATAATACGGACAGCAGCTAAATCCCTGGCAAAAATAAATTACAGATGTTTGACTGAAATTCCCCGCTATTACGGACACTCGCTAGTGAGGACACTATCCCGAGGTCCCTACGGTGTCCGCAATAAAGGCAGTTGTCTGTAATTTGTTTTTGCCGGGGATTTAGCTACTGTCTGTATTATCAGGGTGTCCGCCAGGCGAGAGTTGACTGTACTGTAAATAATCATCATTCTTAAATCATCGAGCTGCTTTAAGAAAGAAGGCTACATGTTAATGAAACAAAAAAATATTTTTCTGGGACCATAAGTTTTTAGAGCACTCTCTTAGCTTGGCACGTTGTTCTATAGTCGCGGTTATCTGATCAAATCCAAGGGGCGATTGTGCGCGGGATTTCAAGCCTCTGCTATAACCATTCCATTTTCTGTCGTAAACTAAAAGCTTTCTTCATACTTCAATCTCAAAATCAAAACTTGCAGATCTACTCCTCGGGGCTTTACGACGGAAAAGGCGTCTCTCTCGGCGCTGAGATATTTTACCCAAAATTACTTCTGTAGTTTCATTGTCTTAATTGGGACACAAATCCTGAAATCAATCTTCAGAAACGGAACAGAAAAATTGTCAACAAGGAAGGAAGTAAGGTACTTTTAACAACGGTACAAGGAATTCACCAATTAATCATGGGATTACCGTGGTCGCCGTGAAGTCTATGAAAACTTTCTATGGAAAAGAAAAAACCATTAAGACCAAGTAATATTTCCTTCCTGATTAGTATACAAGATCATTTTCCATTTACAGATTAGTTGCTGCGCAGTTAGTGAGCCTGAAGCGAGCGAACGAGGGAGCTCTCTAATCGACAAAAATTTACATGCATTATAGGGGCATTCACTCACTTTTTCGTACCAAACGCAAGGAATTGTTGTTATGCGCGACTCAAAGATTTAGGATGCGCAATGGACTCGCAAGGAATTGTGGTTAAGTGCGAATGGAAGATTTAGGATACACAGTAGACTCGCAAGGAATTGTGGCTATGCTGGAATGGGAGATTTAGAATGCGCAGGGGATTACCACGTGCTTTCTTCTTACACTGATTTTCAACTGAAATTTGAATAATTTGCAATCTCGTTAAAGTATAGAAACAAAAGGTCTAATTAGAAAACAAACAACTTTGCACATGCTCCATGCATACTTTTGTAGTTGGTCGTCACTTGTCGATTGAGAACCGAAAGCATTCATGATGAATTCGTCATAGTCTATGCCAAGGCAGAATGAAAGAAAAGTTCGAAACCTCTGTATATTTGGGTTGGTTTTCGGAAAAGAGAACACGCTAAGACCAGCAAAATAGCGTAGCATAAGAACAAAGAAATAGTATCACTGGAGCACTTAGCAGCCGTTTAATATCTTTTAAGTATATTTAAACAAAATGCAACATTTTATAAGTCTGATATTTTGACTATAGTGATTAGGGTTAAGCACTGAAAATACTGATTTAAGCACTAACCATACGGATTAGGGTTAAGCCCTGAGAATAGTGATTAGGGTTAACGGTTAGCTTCTATTTTGGGTTGGGGTTTACGCTATAATATTTAAATAAAATCACCAACTTGCAGGGAAACCACGGTGATGTAGTGGTTAGAATAGTGGTAGGCAGACCAGAGACGGATCCAGGGGGAGGGTTGAGGGGTTTGCAACCCCCTCTTTGGGAAGTTTTCAAACTTGTCTGGCTACCCATGCCTATCCCTTTTTCATACCAAAAATAATATTATAAGTTATAATGTAAGTTCCAGTTCAATCTATCATTACAAGAAGACTGTAGCTATTCCTCTTCTCGACTACTTAATCATCCAAATGCAAGATTAATTTTCTGACGAAGATCGCCACGCCCGCCATCTGCTTTGTGTCGTGCCATCGACTATAGTAAATAGGGCACTGCAGCTGGATGATGAAGTAGAGAGCATTCTATTCTGGGAGAAAGACGATTTCTCAATAGGCCACTTGCGAGTTGCAAAAACCCTCGCTTTCAAAACGAGGCCAAGTGCACCACCTTTCTTGTGAAAATGTGTTTCATTTGCATGAGAATGAAAAATTATTTATTTATTTATTTATTTATTGTTTTGTTTGCCAAAAAATTATACATATCAAAGGCTGAGCATTTAACCTCGTTTTGATGCAGAGGCCCGGGGAAACTCGGAAATGGCCTATTTCCTTGGAAATGAGGTACGTAGATGGAAAACACTCTGGCAGTCAACAGATAGGGAGCTTCCAAACAACCTGCACCCTACCAATCACAAGCGCAGAATCTGAGCCGTCTCTTTCACTGATGAAATGAATCAAGACCTGCTCTAGGTCAACAACGACTGAAGAGCGATTCTCTGATCTCGCAGTAGATCGCCATGTCCTAATCTGAGTGATTCGAGGAAGACGAGATATGCCAGCAAGCCTTTATACAGGCTCCTTCAAGAAGGCTCTTTCCTGTCAGTCTGTTTGATTTAATGGGCGGGTAAAAAGATACAGAAAACTATCGTTGTTGTACTGTACTCTTAGTCCTTAATAATAGTGTCTCAAATTTGACAAATTTATACCTCTGAAATCAAAATATCGAAAATCTACGTATTCAAACATTACCCTCCAACTCCCCCCTCCCCATTCCTTTGGCCCTGGGATGTTTGCCTCGAACTCTCACACTTGCAAACCCCTCTTTGAAAAAATCCTGGATCCGCCCCAGCAGACCCTACGCTCTGGGATTGAATCCGCTCATATTCGAGTGAATTTTTTCCTTTAAAATTGAAGACACTTACACTTTGACAACATTTGTTGATCAGAAACTAAGTCTCTCAGTTTTTCGAGTCTAAATCGACGTATGATAGTTTGGTCTAGCTGGGAATCTTCGATTTGTCAAAATTATTGAAAAAAATATTGGACTGCCGGTCATTTAGTGTTTTGAAAATGTTAACCGGTTACCGGCCATATAGCCGCAGCCTTTATTTTTTTCCAAGCAAATTTCCTTCTGTTCTAAAAGGGAATCACACTAGGAGCATTAGGGCTTCGAGCCCCAAATTTATTTATCATATTTATCAAAAAATGAACGTAACTGCCCTCCAAAATTGTTAAATTTGTGACATGTTTGGCCAAGTCAATGTTGTATTTTAATTGACGTCGTTTCTCAAACCTGTCCTGTAGCGCAGATCACACTCGAACAAATTTCCTTAAACTTGGCAGATGAACTAAACAGTCTTAAACTCAAGAATTTTAAGTTTCGTGGAAATCGCTCGATTTTTGTGCAAACAGAAAGACTGAACACCATAGTTAGAAAATTCGCTCGTATCGCCCAATCAAAACTTCAAAATAAATTTAACTTATACATATCAAAAATCGAGAATTATCCCGCCACTTCTGACGCGACGCGAGCACGTTAGAAAAATACTAACACTGGCTCATAATTAAGTTAGTCACCTTAAACGCGATACTTAAAAGTAAGATAATTTCCAGGTTTAGGTCATCACTGACAAAGATTTTGAATAGCCCTCATATGACTTTCTACTAAAAACTAGTTGAATGTTTATTTGATTCATTACCCCAAACTGAAACGTTATCAACGACAAAATACAATCCATGTACCGATACACAACTTTCTTCAACTCGTTTCGTTAGTTTTTTTCCCTTCTCTCCTCACCGTCAAATTCAATTTTATTATTTTGAAAGAAGAAAGCTGTAATCATTAATCACTATAGGGGATAATTAGCATTCCAAATAGGGGTAATTTGTTGGTAGCCAATATCCTGTGATCTTCAAGTTCAATATTTTTATCGAAGTAAGAAACCTGACTTATAAATCACCGGAGTGAGTGTACCGAAGGGGTTACGAATGACCCATGTCAAACGTGAAATATCGCCAAACGAACTTGGGTTTAAAATTAAATGAAAGCCTTGACATGCTAATATTTGACTAACCATGAAGATAAGAGAAGCGACAATATAAACATAAATCTTATAATCACTTACACGTACCTCTCAACAACAGTGAAGAAAGATGGCAGTGTCAACCCTTGAGAATTCGATCAGAGAATTGTACTGTTCAGCAAATGTCACTGCCAGAGTTCACGACGAGCTAATCGTCCTTTTAGTGCTTAATACTTTTCTGTTCATTACAGCTTTTCTGGGGAACACTCTGATCCTAGTTGCTCTACATAAAGAATCTTCACTTCATCCGCCCTCCAAACTCCTGCTACGCAGCCTAGCGATAACTGATCTCTTGGTGGGAATCATTGTTGAGCCTCTGAATGTTGCTTACTTAATGTCGGTGAAGAGTAAAAGATGGGATATTTGCTATAATGTTAACGTTGCGCTTTTAATCGCCAGTTATATTTTGTGTGCGGTGTCTTTGTTAGTACTGACTGCAATAAGCGTGGACAGACTTCTCGCCTTGTGGTTGGGCCTCAGATACAGACATGTTGTATCTTTGAGACGTGTCTATATAACTGTAATCGTTATGTGGGTTTTGCCCATTGTCGGCACAACAAGCTACATTTGGAATCCTCAGTTGCTTTTATTGCTTCTTTACATACATTTGTCTCTTTGTTTATCCATTATAATTTTCTCTTACATGAAAATCTTCTTCATGCTCCGTCATTACCAAATTCAAGCTGCGGTCAATGTAGCTCAAGAACAACCGAGGCAAGCAAATCCACTGAACATAGCTCGATACAGAAAGGCAGTGTACAGTGCACTGTGGGTGCAGGTTACATTATTTATTTGTTATCTTCCATTTGGCATAACACAGGCTTTAACTGATCTGAAAAGCGTTGAGGTTTCTTCATCAGTTTATCTTGCTAAGACTTTTTCATTTACTTTTGTTTTTCTAAACTCGTCACTAAACCCATTCCTTTATTGCTGGAAAATCAAAGAAGTAAGACAGGCTGTTAAAGACGCAATAAGGCAAATCTGTTCTTTGACATAGTTGATTACTGAGCATCTGAATTATGTATATGTTGCAATTAATTTTTTTCCTTTGGTATGGTATGGCCTGACCGGTGACTATTGTAGTTTGAGGTTTGATTTTGTCGGGGCAACCGACAATTATAGTTCTTTAGACGAAGAAAAATGAACTCGGAGACGTCAATAATTACTGTGTTAATTTATCGCTGAGATGTATGAAAAAAAAATCGTTTTAATTCTTAGAGTTAAACGCACCTGTATCTAAGGGCATAACATATCATATTTATTGACAAATATTTCAATATAAAAACTCATAAATATTCACAAAGCATATTTTTCAATTGTATACACACAGCTGAATACATGGAGGAATACAATCACGCGCAACTGAAAACCTACATACAAATTGCCCCAATACACTCTCAATACAATCAGAAAGATTTGTTTTAGCCCTAAAAATAGGGCCGTTTCGGTGAGTAAAATACAGTCCTATTTTTGGGTCTAATTTGGCTCCCTTAAATCAGGGCCAATACAGTACAATTAGCTAGGGCTGATTTGGTCCCAGGGCTGAAATGGGCCCTATTGTGGGCTGCAATAGCCTTTTAATAGAGCTTTTTTGGCCTAAATTGTGCTCGAAGGGCTCCAGGAAGGGCTGAATCAGACTTTGGCCTGCAGGGATGAATTGACACTTTCACTTTAGGGCTGAAACAGATCTTTTCAATTTTCAGTGTAAAATAGTTTATACTTCGGGGAAATTTGAGGTTGAATGTCTCACAGGACGAAAAAATGAGTTGCTGCTAAGACATGTTTTATCAGTAATAAACGTTCCTTGTGTAATAAATATTAAATGTGCTTTGAGAGAAAGAAAAGAGGTAAACTCTTTACAGTCAAAAACCTGTGAACAAAAAACTTTAAAAACTCATATTCACAAAACATATTTTTCAATTGTATACACACAGCTGAATAGATAGAGGAATAAAATCACGAGCAAAAACCTACATACAAATTACCCCAATATAATAGTTCACTGACTTCGGGGAAATTCGAGGTCGAATGTCTCACAGGACGAAAAAATGGCTTTGCACAAATTTTCTCTTGGCCTCGTTATCTGAACCCTCTGTTCTTTAATATGTGCAGTGACATTTACCATCATTACCCCATATTTACTCCTCGTTTTCAAATATTTGCGATATGTTTGCAAGTAGCAAATTTATGCAAATCCATTTTTTTTCGTCCAGTGACTGAAATCATGAAACGTTTAACTGGGATGAACGATTCATACCTGAAAAATAATAACTAACATGGAATTTTATACATAACAGTCATCCTAATTTATTTCAATCAAAAATATATCTATTTAAAATATATCTATTTACTATTTTGAGAAAGCTTGTCGAAAAAAATGTGAGCGCGACAATCGCAAAAGGTAATATGGGATATACACTACTGTTCCTGACATCGTAGCCGTCGAACCTACTTTTGTTACTTTCCTTTAGCATTCACAAACATACGTCCATGGCCTCTCATGCCATTAGATCTTTCAAATTTCTTTGAAGAACACTGAACTCAAAACCACCCACAATACCTTTCGGGATTGTCGTGTGCACTTTTCCCGACAACGTTTCTCGAAATAGCTATGTGGTGTATCGAGCGACTAAACAGCTTAAATACTCTCACGGAACACAACGAGTCAACAAGCACATGGTTTGAACTAACAGAACAACACGACAGGGGTCACGTGACCGCTAACAAGTTCCGAGGACCGCACATTCCTCCCCGTCAAGTTCCTAAACAATATGTGGCATCTCACCTTGAACTAATTAAATGTTCATGGGGGCAGGAGGGGTCCATCAGTAATAACGCTGTGGTGGTCTTCTGTCCCTTACTGGATATCGTCGCACCGGGGTGACAGGCACTAAGCTTGGGTCTTCGGGTGTAGTGGGTGGCTCCAACTCCCCACAGGTTACTTCAGGGCTATTCACATCGGGTACTGCAACCTCCGGAACAACACTTCCCTCGTTGCTATGGCCTGCCCTTTGAGCTGTTGGACTGGGGCAAATAAAGAGGCTCTGTAGTACGAGAAATTAATTGGTCATGATGTCTCCGAACTACCATTCCATCTTCTAGTTCAACTCGTACAGACAGAGGGCCAGTTTCCTGGATGATAGTTCCAGGGACCCACTTCGACCCCCGGGAGTAGTTTCTGACACTCACGGCATCACCAAGCTTCACTCCGCGCGTTCGGCTATGCTGATCATGCTGTTTCTTTTGTCTAGACTGAGCCAAATGCACCCTTGTCGCTACATCCGGTCGCAGCAGATCGAGGTGAGACCTAAGACTACGTCCCCGCCGTAACTGAGCTGGAGATTCACCAGTGGTGCTTTGCGGGGTAATCCGGTAGCTTAGAAGAAAACGAACCAACTTGGTGTTAACGGAACCGTCACCCCGTTTCTTCATCCTTTGCTTAAAGGTCTGTACTGATCGCTCAACCAGGTTGCTGAGGTAGTATGCTTGATGCCTTTTTTTGCAAAAAACGACTTAAATTCACTTCTCACAAAATTGGATCCATTATCGGACACTACAATCTCTGATAAACCACATGAAGCAAAAGTTGACCTCATCTTGTCTATGGTCACACTGGAGGTGGCAGACTTCACACAGTGGATATCCATCCACTTGGAATGGGCGTCAATGATCAGCAAGAACATCTTTCCCATGAAAGGTCCCGTATAATCTACGTGCAATCGCGACCATGGGCGGCCCGGCCATTTCCAAGGGTGTAATGGTGAACAGGAAGGCGTCTTTTGGTGATTCTGACAAGTAGCACAACGTTTCACCTTCTCTTCTAAATTCGTGTCCATTTTTGGCCACCATACATAGCTCCTGGCTAAACTCTTCTTTTTTCTATTCCCGGGTGAGTATCGTGTAATATGTTCAACACCTCTTCTCTCCCTTGAGGGGGTACTATGACGCGAGCTCCTCATAACAGGCAGCCAGCATGTACACTCAATTCTTCTCTTCTAATAAAATAGGGCTTCAGGGCTTCTTCTTTTACCTCTGAAGGCCATCCTTGAAAAACAAACTGTAGAGCTTGAAAAGCACCTGATCGCGGGCTGTCCACAATTTTATCTTAGTAGCATCTACTGGGCTGGTGTTGATAGTTTCTAGGAGGAGTACAATGTCCCCTGAGACGGGTGTGCACCCCGGGACATCCAAAACGGGTAGGCGACTGAGTCCATCCGTATTACCATTCTCATTTCCTGGGCGATACAGCAGTTAATACTCATAAGCTAGCAAAGTCAATGCCCACCTCTGCATCCTGCTTGAGTGATTAAAGGCGTGACTTTTTCAGAGTGTAGCAGCCCCAAAAGTGGTTTGTGATTTGTGTAAATCTTAAAATGTCGACCATAAAGAAATTGGTGGAACTTTTTCACAGCAAAAACTGCAGCTAGTGCTTCTTTATCTAGGTGACCGTAGTTCCTTTCTGCCATAGAGGGTGTACACGAGGCGTATGGCACAGGTCTCTCTGATCCATCTTCCATTTCCGTTGTCTATTGGTAAGTCCTCTTCAGTACTGGGGACTGTAATAAGGATGTTATCTAACAGAATTCCAGTTTAAGGGATTCCTTGAAGCAAACCCTCCACGGTTCTCTGGAAAATACCAGGTGCTGAGGCTACCCCGTAAGGGAGACCGTTATACCTGTACAGGCCCTTATGTGTGTTAATCGTTAAAAATTCCTTAAAGTTCTCATCCACAAGCATCTGTTCATAGGCATGGCTTAAATCTAGCTCAGTAAATGGATATGATTTGCGGAAATACAAATTAACAGCTTATTTCTAACAATTCTTTTTCATTCTTTTTTACAATATAATCTAATTTTAAATTGGGTGGGGTAACGATAGGCTTTGCCCTTCCAAGCGCAAATTGGGGAAATAAGCGTTAAGAGAATTCGAGCGACTTAGGCGCGTGAACAACAAGGGGAAAAACTAACTCTGCAACTCGCTTGGCTAGCGGGAAGGGAACTCATCACTCTTCCACGGTACTAGGGTCTGCTACAACTGGAAAACAGGACAGCACTCAAACTTGGACCTCAACAGTTATACTGCAAACGGTAGGCTTTTAAAATTCTTATATTTAAAGTCTAGAATAAACAGTAAAAAATAATTTAGAATAAAATTCATTAGCTGCGTATCGAAAAGTGTCCAAAACCTGAACCTGACATCTTCACAAAAAGTGATGCAAGTAATGAATGTGAGAAGCATTTAAGCTTAAATTCGGCTTGGATGTTGTAGTCACGATCGTGTTTTGAGCTAATTTTATGAATGAACAAACTCTAAACAATAGACAGAGAAGCCGTTTCTTGAACATTTTTATTCAAAATCCAAAAAGTTCATCCTTTAAAGCAATTCGGAAAACAATATCTGGATCGTGGATCCGTTCACGCAAGTTAAATCGGCTGAGCACATGGCAAAATTAAACACAAAATCCATCTCAAATTGGAGCACCAATTAACCCCTTATGAGTTTCTGGTTAAACTAAATGATACAAAATTAAATGTCAGTCAAGGAAATGAATTTAGGAAATTTACAAAGAAAGCTGCGTAAAGAATTCGAGTTTTCTTTGTTCAGGATTCCTTAAAATGTAAAAACCAAAAAAACTACGGTTGGTATTTGAACAGGAGAAAGATCCAGTTGTTCAGTGACTAAGCTGTATAATTATCCAGAGACAAATTATCCCTTTTAAAGTAAACATTGAAGTAAAATGTGTAGAATTTAAGGGAACTAATTAAAAACAACTCAATGTAAATTCAATGTAAATTACGGCTGAAACAACTTCAAGGGGAATATTTAAAAGCTAGATAAGGAATTCGAGACAAATAAAGAATTCATGGCAAATCTCTCCCTACAGTGGACTAGCCTGTATGGTTCCTCGGTTCCCTTCTAGTCTTTCCCCGCCAGGGGCGAAGCCAGCTTTTCGGCTATTTGTAGGCCGGGCTGACTTTCATTTCCACATATCCTGTACGAATTGACCTCACCAACACTTCGAGCTCTTAAGCTTTTTAGCTCACCCCAACAACGCATAATTTATTACAAGCGGTAGAGGGATCAAACCAAAAATTTGCAGGCCCGGGCCTACAGGTCCATTTGCTGGCTACGCCCCTACCCGCTGCTAACTTGTGTCTGTGTATTTATTATATTGTATGCAGTAAAAATGGATTAAAGTAAATTAAATTTAATATGGTCTAGGCTCCATTAAATCTTATACCAACAGAGAAGTCTTGTTACCATGGTAGCAAAAGTTCTGGATCTCAACAAACTGTGGCCTACAAATATGGCACTGAAACTGAAAAAATTGACAAATGAATTTCAAGTGCATGGTTGCATTCAGGAACAAAACGGTAGCTCAATCTTTTCTTCCATCGTTCAAAAATAAAAATGGCTGTCTCCGTCAAGAAAGATTGTTGAGATTCGATCCAGAAATTTAGCTGCCATGGTAGAGTGACGTCACACTTCCCCCCGATTGTGGAGCATTTTAGGAGGAGCCAATCATGTTTCTTTTTCTTATCAGGCATCGCTGTAAATTAGACACCTTTGTTGAGAAGACATGGAATTGGTTCCTTGTTATTCTTCAGTCACCCATAATGCGACAAGGAACGCCGCTCTTCAGTCAATTTCTTTATGAATCTGTTATGTGAAGGAAACCCTCCTAAAACGGAAACCTAGAGTTCATCCCTCCCCGCTCTCCACAAATCTTATTTAAAGGCACCTTGAGTTGGTCCCTGTCGTTATTTAGTCATTAGTTTTTGGGCAAAAAATACCGTAATCTCTATTAGAAGGACTCCTCCCTTGAACAGCCACCCAGATTTTATGTTCCGCGGGCGTTCTTAGAGTAATTTTCCTTGATAAAAACCTTGAGCTCTTGCAAGAAGAACACATCATAGTGTCGGTGTTATACTATAAAAGTAGAGATCAATGTACTTGGGTTCCTAGAGGAAAGGAGTTATTCAGCACTATTTGGCTAAATACAGTCAACTAGCTCCCTTTATAGCGGACACCACGGTCCTCTGACTTAGAGTCCTCACTAGCGAGAGTCCGTAGTGCAGTCTACTCTTGCCTTGCGGACACCCCGCTATAACGAACACCCCGATAGTACAGACAGCAGCTACATTCTGAGCAAAAATAAATTACAGATGTTTGACTGAAATAATTTCCCGCTATTACGGACCCTCGCTAGTGAGGACACTAACTCGAGGTCAATGCCGGTGTCTGCTATAAAGGGAGTTGACCGGCTTTAGCGGGAAATTCTGATGTTTGACTGAAATAATTTCCCGTTATAACGGACTTTTCGCTAGTGAGGACACTAAAAGAGAACTCGAGGTCCCTACGGTGTCCGCAATAAAGGCAGTTGACTGTTATTTGTTTTTGCCCGGGATTTAGCTGCTGTCCGTATTATCGGGGTGTTCGTTATAGCGGGGGGTCCGCAAGGCGAGAGTTGACTGTACTGTAAAAAATTTTCATTTTTAAATCATCGAGCTGGCTTTCAGGAAGAAGGCTACATGTTAAATATTTTTCCTAAACCAAAGTTTCGAAAACACTCTCCTAGCTTGGCACCTTCTTGTTCTAAAGTCTTGGTTATCTCTTCCAGCCGGGAACAATGGCTTTATTTGACATCAAATCCAAGGGTCGGTGGTATGCAGGAGTTCAAGCCTCTCCTGCTATAACCTTTCCATTTTCTGTCGTTAACTAAAAGCTTTCTTCATATTTCAATATCAAAATAAAAACTTGCAAATCTAGTCCTCGGGGCTTTAAGACGGAAAAGGCGTCTCTCTCGGCGCTGAGATATTTTACCCAAAATTACTCCTATAGTTTTTTGCCTTAATTAGGACACAAATCCTGGCTGATCAATCTGCAGAAACGGAATAAAAAAATTATCAACAAGGAAGGAAGGAACGTTCTCATGTTTAACAACGGTCAGCGAGGAATTGACCAATTGATCATGGGATTGCCGTGGCCGCAATGAAGTCTATGAAAACTTTACATAGAAAAGAAAAAACTATTAAAACCGTGTAAATGTTTCCTTCCTGATTAGCATACAAGATCATTCTCCATTTTCAGATTATTCATGTTTATTTGATTCGTTACCCCAAACAGAACATTATCAACGACAAAATACAATCCATGTACCGATACACAACGTTCTTCAACTCGTTTCGTTATTTTTTTTTCCCTTCTTTCCTCACCGTCAAATTCAATTTTATTATTTTGAAAGAAGAAAGCTGTAATCATTATTATTCTGAGTAGGGGTAATTTGTTGGCAGCCAATATCCCCTGAACTTCAAATTCAATAATATTTTGTCCAAGTAATTAAGGAACCTGACTCATAAGTCACTGAAGTAAGTATACCAGAGGGGTAATTGTGACCCATTTAAATGTAAAATAAAACCAAAGGAAGTAAATTATATAAAAGCCTTGACATGCTGACATTTCACTGACCATGAAGATGAGTGACTGTACAGAATCACTTGCACGTACCGCTCAACGTCAGTAAAGAAAGATGGCAGTGCCTGCAACCCTTGAGAATGCGATCAGAGAATTCTACTGTTCGGCAAATGTCACTGCCAGAGTTCACGACGAGCTAATCGTCCTTTCAGTACTTAATACTTTTCTGTCCATTACAGCTTTTCTGGGGAACACTCTGATCCTAGTTGCTCTACATAAAGAATCTTCACTTCATCCGCCCTCCAAACTCCTGCTACGCAGCCTAGCGATAACTGATCTCTTGGTGGGAATCATTGCTGAGCCTCTGAATGTTGCTTACTTGATGTCGGTGAAGAGTAAAAGATGGGATATTTGCTATAATGTTTACGTTGCACTTTTTATCGCCAGTTATATTTTGTGTTCGGTCTCTTTGTTAGTACTGACTGCAATAAGCGTGGACAGACTTCTCGCCTTGTGGTTGGGCCTCAGATACAGACATGTTGTAACTTTGAGACGTGTCTATATAACTGTAATCGTTATGTGGGTTTTGTCCATTGTCGGCACAACAAGCTACATTTGGAATCCTCAGTTGCTTACATTGTTTCTTTACATACATTTGTCTTTTTGTTTATCCATCATAATTTCCTCTTACATGAAAATCTTCTTCATGCTCCGTCATTACCAAATTCAAGCTGAGATCAATGTGGCTCAAGAACAACGGAGGCAAGCAATTCCATTGAACATAGCTCGATACAGAAAGGCAGTGTACAGTGCACTGTGGGTGCAGGTTACATTATTTATTTGTTATCTGCCATTTGGCATAACACAGGCTTTAACTGATCTGAAAAGCGTTGAGGTTTCTTCATCATTTTATCTTGCTAAGACTTTTTCATTTACTTTTGTTTTTGTAAACTCGTCATTAAACCCATTTCTTTATTGCTGGAAAATCAAAGAAGTAAGACAGGCTGTTAAAGACGTAATAAGACAAATCTACTGTTGTTTGACATAGTTGATTACTGAGCATCTGAATTATGTATATGTTGCAGTTAAGTTTTTTTTCCTTTGGTATGGTACGGCCTGACCAGTGACTGGTGTAGTTTGAGGTTTGATTTTGTCGGGGCAACCGATAATTATAGTTCTTTAGACGAAGAAAAATGAACTCGGAGACGTTAATAATTGCTGTTTTAGATTAATTTATTGCTTGCGCAGCTAGTTTGCGTGGCGAGCAAAGATGTATGAAAAACAAAATCGTTTTAATTCTTAGAGTTAAACGCACCTGTATCTAACAGCATAACATATTATATCTATTTAGAAATATTTCAACATTTTGCCGAAATTGAAATTTCTTTAAGGGAACCAACAAATAAGAAACTGTCAGTAGTCTTCTAGCATTATATAGAAAAAAGGAACGAGACCATCCCAAGACAATCAACTGAGACAGCACTTGGTGATGTAAGTCTACTGGGCTCTATAATATGCTGCTATTAAACGTGCTTAGGGAAAGGAACAAGGTGATATGAGTACTATGTTCAAAACTTTTGATAACGAAAGATTTTGTAAAACAGTTAAGGATAAAAAGCAACGCTACGACGACATGTCACCATTATCAAATGCCAATGAAAGAGACTATGAACCAATATATATAGGAAACGAAGATGTGAAACACAACACTAAATTTGAAGAACAAATGAATTAATTAATTAAGTGAAAAGTTTCGCTGGAAAGGAATAGCTTTTTACAGTCAGAAACCTGTGAACACAAAACCTTAAAAACTCATAAATATTCACAAAGCATACTGTTCAGTTGCGTACACACGGCTGAATACATGAAGGAATAAAATCACGTACAACTGAAAACCTACATAAAAATTGCCCCAATATAATAGTTCAAACTTCGGGGAAATTTGAGGTCGAATGACTCACCGGACGAAAAAATGGATTTGCACAAAATTTAATTTTCTCTCGGCCTCGTTATTATAACCCCCTGTTTTTGATACGCGAACGTGGCATTTACCATCGTACTTGCCTGATATTTATACCTCAGTTTTCACATATTTGCGACTTACTTGAAAGGAGAAAATTTGTGAATGAAAAGCCATTTTTTCGTTCAGTGGCTGAAAAAATGGAATGTTTAGTGGGATGAACTTTTCAAATCTGAAGAATAATATTTCAATAATTAACATGGAGTTTTGTATATAACGGTCATCCTAATTGAATTCAAGCGAAAATATATTGTATTGTATACTGTGTATATATTAAAAATGGTTTTAAACGTAATACTAAGTTCTTACAGTTTTGAATAAGCCCAGTGGTAGTGCACAATAATTATCATAATAATTATAGTAGTAATCGACAAGAGATTTGAATGATCAAGATATGATCATCGCCGTTATGATGTAACAACAGTTTTAGAGCAATTGCATATTAACCCTCAATAAAGTTTCGGGGCTCAAAAGGGAATAGAACAAATTGCCTTTGCGTTTGGGCTGAAGACGGCTCCCAGTACCAACTAAGCTATGAAGACACATACCTTAGGAGCAGGCCAATTTGCTGATTTCATATCTTAACCCGGTGAAAGGAATGAAACATATCTTAAATAAATATGCTATGGACTGCGGAAATATAATCCCACCGTTGAATTTGTAGTTTCCGCGGTTTATATCATCTTCATGATCATTTCGCAATAGATCAATGATAAGTTTATTTTGCGTTATCTCCATTCCTCGATCTTAATCACCCATAGCGTTTCACCAACTATACTACTCAAATTAACAAGACCCCCATAATAGGGGTTCCATCAATTGGTCTGTCTACTGCGCGTTTTTAAGCCGGAGCTGTAAAGTAACTTCTTGAAGGGTCGAAACAGTTATATAAATTGATTGGAATGTGATGTCTGATCGTAGGTATCCACGCTTCAGGAATCTCAATTGCACTGTCTCTGTTGATGTTGTTAGGGTGAAGTATTACGTGAATAGCCCCTTAATTCTAAGAGAGTGGCAGTGAATGGGTCTCAGTCATTAAACTTAACCTCGTTCCAAATTCAGCCTGCGAGGAAGTTCGCCAATTATTGCCAGGCCAAAAGCAAGCTGCGGGAGAACGCGCGAGCGGCGACGCCGCGCATACTGAAATAATTAGCCGCTCCCTTTATTGCCGACACTTAGGGACCTCGGCAGTTAGTGTCCTTACTAGCGAGAGTCCGTAATAGCGGGAGTTTATTTCAGTCAAACATCTGTAATGTATTCTTGCCCGGGATTTATATTAGCTGCAGACGGTATTATCGGGGCGTCCCTTATAGCGGGGCGTCCGCAAGGTGAGAGTTGAGTGTCTACGGACTCTCACTAGTGAGGACCCTAACTCGAGGACCGTGGTGCTCTTATAAAGGCAGTTGACTGTAATTTGTTTTTGCCGGGGATTTAGCTACTGTCTGTATTATCGGGGTGTCCGCCAGGCGAGAGTTGACTGAACTGTAAATAATCTTCATTCTTAAATCATCGAGCTGGCTTTCAGAAAGAAGGCTACATGTTAAATATTTTTCCTAGACCAAAGTTTCGAAAACACTCTCCTAGCTTGCCAGTACGTTGTTCTAAAGTCTCAGGTTATCTCTCCCAGCCCGCGGGAACGAAGGCTTTATTTGGCATCAAATCCAAGGGGCGGTTGTGCATGGGAGTTCAAGCCTCTGCTATAACCATTCCATTTTCTGTCGTAAAACTAACAAAAGCTTTCTTCATACTTCAATTAATCTCAAAATCAAAACTTGCAAGGCGTCTCTCTAGGCGCTGAGATGTTTTACCCAAAACTACTCCTGTAGCAATTAGGACACAAATCCTGAAATCAATCTACAGAAACGCAATTAAAAAATTATCAACAAGGAAGGAAGTAAGCTACTTTTAACAACGGTACGGGGATCGGATTGGCCAATTGATCATGAGATTGCCGGGCCGTGGCCGCCGAGTCGTCACATGAAAACGTTCTATGGAAAGAAAAAACCACTAAACCGAGTAAATATTTCCTTCCTGATGCATAAAAGATCATTTTCCATTGACAGATTAGTTTAATGTTGATTTGATTCATTACTCTGAACATTATCAACGACAAAATACAATCCATGTACAATACACAACTTTGTTCAACTCGTTTCGTTAGGTTTTTATTTTCCCTTTTTTTTCTCACCGTCAAATTAAATTTTATTATATTGAAAGAGGAAAGCTGAAATCATTAATCACTGTCGGAGGTAATTAGCATTCCGAGTAGGGGAAATTTGTTGCCAGCCAATATCCCGTGATCTTCAGGTTCAATATTATTTTATCGACGCAAGGGACTTGACTCATAAATCACCGAAGTGAGTACACCGGAAGGGTAATTAAGACCCATGTCAAACGTAAAATAAAAGCAAAGGAAGTTAATTATATGAAAGCCTTGGCATGCTAATTTTTGACTGATCATGAAGATAAGCCCGGCGTCATCAATCGAACGTTCGGAAATCGAACCCAATCGAACTTCGATGGTTCGTTTGACTCCGACTGGGTTCGGTATTCGAACTTAATCGAACTTACCCAAAACCTTTGCTCATCGAACACAATCGAACGTTCGAAAATCGAACCCTTAAGCAATAGAACAAAATCGAACAATGCATGCAAAAATCAAACATAACACCAGTTTCATCTGGTTTCAAACAAAGGGGAGATCCAGCTCTCAAGGTAACTTACGATGGCTGCGGTGAACTTGGACATTTGCAACGTGAACTGGTGCCTGAGCTTGCATGTTTCCCAGTAAATTTATCGATTTTAAATCACTTAACCAATAAAGATTTTAGTTACTTCCGGGTTAATTGTAATATTTTGTTTTCAAGCAATTAGCTGCTTCAAATACCTACTATAGGGAGATGTTTCCGATTCAAATGGATGCGTTTTGTCTTTCTGCCGAACAAAATCGAACTAATCTCGTCGATTGAATTCGATTGGTTCGATTGAGTTCGGTAATCGAACACACGAGTTCGATTAATCAAACTCGCCGAAAAGTTCCACCAAACCAATCAAACAAGGTTCGACCGATTGGGTTCGATTGGGTTCAATCGAGTTTTTGGTTCGGTTTCGTTCGATTGACTACGCCGAGAGATAAGTGATTGTAGCACGATGATCCCCTTATAAGAAGAGACAATATAAACATAAATCTTATAATCACTTGCACGTACCGCTCAACATCAGTGAAGAAAGATGGCAGTGCCAACCCTTGAAAAAACGATCAGAAATTTGTACTGTTCAGCAAATGTCGCAGATGTCACTGCCAGAGTTCACGACGAACTAATCGTCCTTTTAGTGCTAAATACTTTTCTGTCCATTACAGCTTTTCTGGGGAACACTCTGATCCTAGTTGCTCTACATAAAGAATCGTCACTTCATCCGCCCTCCAAACTCCTGCTACGCAGCCTAGCGATAACTGATCTCTTGGTGGGAATCATTGTCGAGCCTCTGTATGTTGTTTACTTGATGTCGGTGAAGAGTAAAAGATGGGATCTTTGCTATAATGTTAACGTTGCGCTCTTTATCGCCAGTCATATTTTGTGTTCGGTGTCTTTGTTAGTATTGACTGCAATAAGCGTGGACAGACTTCTCGCCTTGTGGTTGGGCCTCAGATACAGACAAGTTGTAACTTTGAGAAGTGTCTATATAACTGTAATCGCTATGTCGGTTTTGTCCATTGTCGTCACAACAAGCTACATTTGGAATGAACTGTTATTTTCATTGCTTCTTTTCATAAATTTGTCTTTTTGTTTGACTATCATAATTTTCTCTTACATGAAAATCTTCTTCATGCTCCGTCATTACCAAATTCAAGTCACTGTGGCTCAAGAACAACCGAGGCAAGCAATTCCACTGAACATAGCTCGATACAGAAAGGCAGTGTACAGTGCACTGTTGGTGCAGGTTACATTATTAATTTGTTATCTACCATTTGTCATAATAGAGGCCTTAACTGATCTGAAAAGCGTCAAGTTATCTTCATCAGTTTATCTTACCAAGACTTTTTCATTTAGTTTTGTTTTCCTAAACTCGTCATTAAACCCATTTCTTTATTGCTGGAAAATCAAAGAAGTAAGACAGGCTGTTAAAGACACAATAAGGCAAATCTTCTGTTCTTTGACATAATATGTTGCAGTTAGTTTTTTATTTCAGTTATTTTTTTTCCTTTGTTTTAAATTCATTATCATACCTTACCGTACCCAAAAACAACGGAAAAATAAAAATTAACTACAGCGTATATAAACTACATAATTAATGTGGTAGCTGAGGTATAAGGGTTTCCTTCTATTGTTAATATCTTAGCTTTTTAAAAAGGCAACTTGTTGTTGCTATTAAAGTCTTATGAACATTTTGATCGAAAGGTGGAAAGCTTTGTAATAATAAGAACAGGTTGTAGTTTAGTATATGCACAACAAGTCTGCAATCGCCTTTAGGTGTAGTTCGACCGGCGCCGGTGGTGTAGTTTGAGGTTTGTTTTTGTCAGGGCAGCCGACAATTACACTGTTTTAAGACGAAGAAAAATGAACTACGGAACGTTACTTGCTGTTTTAATTCATTGCTTGTCTTTGCGTGGTGAGCGATTAAAGATGTATGAAAAAGAATTCTTATAAATCCACAAAGTTAAACGCATCTGTGTCTGAGAGCATAACATATCATGTTTATTTAGAAATCTTTTAACATTTTGAAATTGCAAATTTCTTTAAGGGAACCAACAAACAAGAAATTCAGTGTTTTAGTATTATTATACAAACAAGGTACGAGACCATCCCAAGGCAATCAGCTCAGTCTCTTGGTGATGTTATAAGTTAATAATCTATAGGTGTCTATAATATGCTGCTAAGACATGTTTTATCTTAATAAACGTCCCTTGTGTAATAAATATTAAATGTGCCTTGAGAGAAAGGAAAAAGGTAATATGAGTATGATGTTCAAAACTCTTCACAGTCAAAAACGCGCGAACATAAAACCTTAAGAACTCATATACATTCACAACGCATATTGTTCAGTTGCATACACACAGCTGAATACATGAAGGAATAAATCACGTGCAACTGAAAACGTACATAAAAATTGCGCCATTACAATAAACCCCCTGTTTTTTAATATGCGAACGTGGCATTTACCATCATTGCCCCATATTTATTCCTCAGTTTTCACATATTTGCGACATATTTGAAAGGAGAAAATTTGTGCAAATCCATTTTTTCGTCAAGTGGATGAAATAATGGAACGTTTAATTGGGACGAACATTTCAAATCTGAAGAGTAATATTTCAATAATTAACCACAGGGTCCAGAGGAGTTTCGTGTGAATAAATGAATTACTTATTTAAAGTCTCACCTTGAAAAATGTCTATACCAGTGTCGCTTAGCACGATTAATTAGCCCAATGGGATCTTTATGAATCTACTGTAAACGATTTCTTCGCTTCTTATCTGACCCAGATCGACTTTTGAAAATCGATGACCGCAAGCCATATCCTCGCTGGCGCACGGCACGTCGCCCGAAGGGTGACCGAAGGGCGACTGAGGTACGAAGTGCCGAGTAAAAGTATTTTATACTGTAAGCCGATCTTGCGAGCCCTGAGTCTCTTGGTTTGCGGTCTATAGAATGTGTAACGAAACTGTAACGCGATCAAAATAACCCATTTTTTCGGAGGTTTTCGACGGGTTTTGATGTTCTAACGACAAACACATCTCCTCTGGATCCTGTGAATTAACATGGAAATTTATATGCAACGGTCATCCTAATTTAATTCAATGGAAAATATATAAGTAGCCATGGGTATACTGTGTATTTTCACAATGCACCTCCTTTCCCCAATCCCTCTGCCCCCCCCCCCCCCCCCCCCCCATTATAACGTGACTCTGATTTGATCTAGCCGGAAATTCTAAAAATGATTGCCCTTCTACGCTAACAAACTGCGTGATAGGGTCAACTTCTTTTCTTAGACTGACTGTCAAATAACAGTAATTTTCTATTTCTTAATTAAAACTCGTAAAGCAAATTAAGCTCCAGTTTTCTTTCCCAGGGATATCCGATTTTTAACCCTTCTGAATGTACAAGTAAATATGTTTCTTTTTGACGAGGCGATCTACAAATGGTATATTCCTTTCTTCTAAGGAAAGACTTTTTACTCATAGGGAGAAAACTGCAACAAGTTGAAGCTTTTTCCGTGGGGACCGTGGGAAGGGCATTGGTTCTTCATTGGTTTTCTTCGGATACTGTACAGTGTATTTAGATAATAGTTCTGCGTAGATATAGGGCCAATAACCCCATGCAATAATTTTGTGTTCGTTCCAAATCGACTTGCAAATATGTTCGCCAGACAAACTGAAATAACCCGTCCCCTCCCCGCAAAAATCGTCCCCATTGAAGGGGGAATGGGACACGCAAAGCCTTCTGGAAGTTCCGTCCGCCATTTTATCTTTTTTCGACATAGATGGAAGTTATTTCTTGATTGGGCGTTGCCCTCACGGGCAGCCCAATAACAAGATCTATTTGCAATCAAATGTGACACGAACGAGACAAGACAAAGGAACGATATTTATCTACCAAACCCTAAGTTAACACTAGGAAAAAACACATTTAGATAAGCTTACTTAGGTGAGGTTCTTTTTGATAATGTACCCACATCAATAAAAGAAGCTACATCGATTTCCGTTTTTAGCAACTCTTAGACTTCTTTTTAGCCATGAGTTTTTCTTATTGATATATCCAGGTAACACAAGGTAGCTCCCTTAATCGTCTTAATCTTAAAGAAATTGTGATTCCTATGAAGATATGTAATTCGAATCCCCACTTTTATTCACTTCTTACAATCCTTTATTTACATAATTTTTTATTTAACCCTTTTCGGACGGCTAAGGACGTATACGACCCATATGGAACGATGTGTACATTTCTCCTTGAACCCATTTAGATTTCAGTTTAAGTTAATAAATTGGTAAGCAACAACGTCAGCAGAGATAGATCTTTCCAGCGATACCTCGTTTTTGATATTCTGACCAATCCAGTAGCGGATCCAGGGGAGGTGCCCGGGGAGCTCCCCCCCCCCCCCCCCCTTATCTCAAGGTCTGGATCCGGCACTGCAATCCTGACAGAGTTACACTCACAAAAAAAGGTAACATTTTGGAGAAAAATCCACTGCCAATTTCGCTGTTTACATACTACTAAATTTGTCCCTTTCTTAAAAAGTTAGTCAGCCACAATTCCATGCAAAGGAAAGACCAAAAATTGGGCAATAAAACCGCCAATAAAGAAACAAAGAGAGCGAGAGAGAAAGATCGAAGAAAAAAACAACAACAAGTCCAAATTTTGGCTTTTGCGTATGCGTGAAAAGCAAAAAAGCTGTTTAATTTCGTCAGGTTAGTCGGAAAATATGCCTCTTTCCTTGCAAAACTCGTTTTTAGCCATTCTTATGCTAATTGACCTAAAATCAGTCCAAAGAAGAGGAATTGGTGAAAAATGCGGTTTTTCGCTACTCGCCTCACTGACCCACTGACTTCACCTCACTTCACTTCACTTGAAGGGGTACATTACAGTAAAAACCCGGCGCGAGGAACCTAGTAGTGGTTTAAGAACCTGCTGGCAGAAATTTGCCCGTTCACCTAACAATATAAAACTTGTTTAGCCAAGCAAGATCAAGCAGGTCATTATATGTGGTAACAGTTAAAATAAAACACTATCATTCTCCTCAGTAGCCCCCCAAAACCCCGCCCCCCCTCCCCCCCCCCCCCCCCCCCAATAATAGAGTCCCAAGTCAAAATTGAAGAGTTTGACTTTGAGATTGCAAAGTATATGAAAGGGGTAAAATCGGCTCCTGATGAAAGAGAAAGCTGGCTTTATTTTATTAACTTTGTTTCGCTTTTTGTTTTATTTATTATTTTTTTGTTAAACAACTCTTGTTATACAGATAACGTTACTTATACATTCTGAAACAAGTTTAGTTAGGCTTATCATAATATCAGTACTGAGTACAAACTCCAGTTTATTTGTTTCTCTGGTAGTCCTGGGAATTAGAAATTAAATTGAAGTTAACTACTTCAAATCACTCTTTCCTGAATGAGTGGGTTTTCTATTTTTTAAAATTATTTTTAAAATTTCATGAGAAAGAAAAGAAAAAGGGGAAAGGTAGAAAAAAAAGTAGTGTGTCAGAAGTGGGATTCGAACCCACGCCTACAAGAGTAGACTGCGACCTGAACGCAGCGCCTTAGACCGCTCGGCCATCCTGACTACGATTTACGGGAATGCGATTTAAAGATATTTCAATAACAGTTGCTGTCGTTAGCAGCCGTACGAGCCAGCGGTTTCTTGTGTTGAACTGTGAAAACAAAATGGCGGATTGTTACATTGACATCAAACAGTGAGCTTTCATCGGAAATAAACATGGACCAGTTGTTGTTGGATGCTAAACGTTTGGCGTCCCGTCTTCGTGAACACAGTGGCTCTACAGATACACTCATTGACCAAGCGAAAAATCTACAGTTCAAATTGGACGCAATGAAACAGGTAAAGTGAATGAAAGATAATCAAGGATTAATTAAGCTTGCTAAATATTGAAATATATGTATCTATCGCCAAAACTTTCAAAACTAACAAGTTATCCCTCTGCCCTAGAACATTTCGTTAGCCACAGCCCTTGGTTCTACCGTTGCATAAACAATCGAATGTTGGAACATTCGTAGGCCGAATTTAAATTTTAAATTTAAGCTTAGTCAGTGTAAAATGAATGCTCAATACTGAAGAACGCAACAAATGTATACTTAGTCTTTGAAGGTGTAAAATGTACCTTCTTTAACTTTACTTGGAGACCATGGAAACGTTCGTAGCTCAAAGAATCTGAAGTCTGTCAGAAGAGTTTATAAAAAAGACATGTATCTCTACTGGTACACTTTTTATACTAGTCTTTAAGCACCTGTTCTTTTTTATTTTAGTATCGTGATGTTGTGAGTGATCTTAACGACGTAGCACACCACAGACCCCGCAGTACACTTATTTTAGGAAGCCAGGAAGAGAATGCTCGTATAAGGGAACTACAACAAGAGAACATTGAGCTGCAGACCTCACTAGCTGAATACCAGTCAGCACTGGAGCTTATAATGGCTAAGTACAGAGAGCAGGTCAGTGTCAGCTTGTGCTTAAGCCTATGATAAAATATATAACTTTCAGCTAGGACAAAACCTTGCATTAAATAGAATACTCAATTTTTAACTTACCGGTAATTCCTTCTTAATCTAATTTCTAATAGGTTTTTGGACTCATCAAAGCAAACAGACTAGATGCCAGCTGCATGAAGTTAAATAATTACAAGGTATGGTCCTTTTTGTCTGGGTTTGTTTTACATATTTCATGCATTATCATACTTTGCTTATGGCCTGCTTATTGATGATGCCTAAATGGCTGTTCGTCTTTGTTTGGTTTACTTTATTAATAATTTTTTCTGAGAAAACCTTACTAAATTTAGGGTGGGGTGCTTGATCTAAATCATCTAAATGATCTAAAAGTAGGGGTGGCTATAAAAAAAAGCTAAAGATCCCGCCCTATTCATGAACCCCTTCAATTAGCTTGGCCTTATTTTCATCTTTTTTTGAGAAAATATCCATTTTCAATTTTTCCAATCAAGCAGTGTGCTTAATCCAAATATGGAGTACTAGAAAATATCCATTACCCCCTCCCCTCCCACAGAGGGTACTCTTGCTTTAGACCCCCACCTCCTGGAATTTCCATTCCAGGGGGTACTTGTCAGACTCCCTCTCCCCCTGGAATTTCTGTAATGTTTCAACTTGGGTAGGCACCCCCTGGAAAAGAGATTTAGGACAAAAATAATGTTGCACTATACTATTGTGCAAAAGTTAATTGTTTCTGCAATAAAAAGAGAAAGAATCCTTTTATTCATGCAAATTCAGTTTCTGATTACCTCAGTTTTGCCTTGTAATGGGTCTTTCTTAGTTAATAATTTACAGTAAGTCAATGAAAAACATGGAGGTGATACCGTACACGACACAAATGAGAACCATTTAAATTCAAGCTAAACAAAAAGTAGACATTAATTTCTCCATTTCAGTTGAAACATGTTAGAAGAAGGCTTAGAAAATGACCACATTGTGGCGAATACCACAATATATTGTGTAATACAGCAACAGGTAGATAACCAGAAGTTTATTCATGAGTCTATGACAACTATGGATATTTTCTGGAACTACACAAACAAGGTGTTTTAAAGGATTAAGGTTTGAAAGATGATCGGATTATTAAACATGCTGCTGGCCCAACTTCAAAAAAAATTAACTTACAACACTTCTCTCTATATATCTCTAGTACCTATCATCATAATTATTTAATTTTTTTTCCTTTAATAATTAGTTTTCCTTTTTAGATTTAATGTGGAACCATATTACTTATACGTTTCTCTCTGTTTTTGCAAAACTGTTACTTTGTTAATCTTTTTTTTTTTTCAAACTCGGAAATTGAAATCTGTAATATTTAGAACTTGTGAGGCTGACCTGCATTGATTTATAGTTTAGCTACCTGCAGGTCAATCGGATTGATTGTAAATAGTACAACAACAACAACAACAACAACTTTATTCTTTGTTCAAAAATACAAAAGTTGGATAGTTTGCTGGGCAAATAGCTGGAAAGCTGGTTGGGGGGGGGGGGGGTGGGGCGCAAGACAAGTACATGAATAACACAATTATCCTATAAAAACAAAAACCGTCATACTGAATTGGTTTTCAGAATATTTAGGTTCAGGATTAGGCGATAAGAGAAGAATTCTTGAATTGAGATCAGAGCACAGATAACAGGTCTGCACAGCTCAGTGCACACATGGCCGCCCCCAAAAATTTGTTATATAATAATAAATAAACTTGAAACTTGATACATTATGCAATGTTTCTTGGAACTTGTATGATGATTCCAACAAAATTGAGAGACAAGTTACCAGAAATGTTCCCTAGTTTACAAAACACAATGCAAGTGCCTTAACCAGCCGCTAGCACCCTAAATTCATCTTTCTTGGAGAGAATACATGTAATACTCAATCCCAAAAAAAATACATTTTCAGGTTGTTTTTGAGTGGTTAAGGTACAATAATTATTGGACTTTAATACATGTCTTTCTTTGATTAGGAATTACAGGCAAAAACAGAGCAAATTTGTGAAATGGCAGCAGTTATGGCACAGGCAATAAACATCGATGATGAAGCTATTCAACAAGAACAAGAACGAATGGCTTCCATTGAGGCAGAGAACCAAGGCCTCAGGGAATTGTTAAAAATCAGTGGTATACCAGTGCGGACTGCTAAGGAAGAGAAAGCTTCTCCTCAGCAAAATACAGATAGTGCATTGTCAACTTCTACTGATCAATAGTATACTGTAAATTGCCGCCTTAAAAGTTTATAAGACACCCTACATCGGATTGTAAGCCACCCCCCCCCCCCTCCTCCAACTGGTATGTATGCCCCCTTCAAATGTATTAAAATGAATTCGACGTGGTCTGTTGTTTTGAAGCTTACTTAAAAACCCGAGTAAATACAAAATGTATTTTGATCAACACTGCTATTGCTCTTTCTTAAGCGCTTTTCAGTTTCTATCCTGGCCTTAAGCCCTTCCGTTCTACTTTATTAGCTCTCCTAAAACTCCTTACGAAGATGTATAACCCCAGGGCTTAAAAGCAGCAGTTAATTTCTTAGCCGACTGAAAACACGGTCCTCCAAGGAATACCCAAGAAATCAATATAAAAGTACCAATTTTATCGCAGAAACAAGGAAAGATGACTCGCAAGTTCAATAGTTTGCACGACTTTTTCTAGTTGGTTGGTGTCAATTTGAAGTAGACAAATGCATATAGTTGAATCTTTTCCGTTATTTAAGTGATCAGATTGTTCTGTCCTGTATGTGAAAAAAGTCCTTGCTTAGGGACTTGTCAGAAATTAGCAGGGGGGGAGGGGGGTGGAAACAGAGGGAGGGTCACAACTTTTTGAGACTCAGAAAAGGGAGGGGTCATGAAAAATGGGCCATTAAAAGGGGGAGGGTCATGCAAATATATGCCCGTGATCATGTAGAGGTTCACCCACAGAAGAAAAAGAAAGTTCTTTAATGGTAAAAAAAAGAGCAACACGGAATATTATGGATATAAACCGTGAAGTATTTAACAAACATCTACTTTTCATTTATAACAATGCTATACAGTCTTATTGCAATAATGAATAATGTTGTTGTTAATGTTATTATAGTTTTGGCTATCCTTTTCATTCCTGTCTTCAGCATCACTATCAGTGCTGCTGTGAGCATCTTGATCATCATCATTTACATCTTTTTTTTTCATCAGCATTTTATTTTGTTTATTTTATCTTATTTTATTAGCTTCGCTTTGATAAAATCACTTTCATCATCATCATGATTTTCATTTCAGTTGAAGCGTAGATATTGCTTGATAATGTCCTGTGATTCATTGGTGAACAACCCTTCTCAAAGGTGTATTGGGTATATGGTCTTTGCGTTTTGAGGAGCCCACTTATTCCTTCATAATGAAGAAATAACGGGCCAATAGGCTCTGTTACATCATGCGATTCTTGCTGAGGTGTAATATGGTTTCAGTAGCTCTTTTGCAGTTAACTTCCATTCTTTTGCCCTGGCTTTTTTTCATTTTTCTTTCAATTGTGTAAGGTGGGGAGGGTCATGATATTTTAGACCAAGCTCAAGGGGAGGGTTAGCAAATTTCACTCGCATTGCAGGGGTGGGTCACCTAATTTCCGAACCCAAATTTAAAATTCCCACCCCCCCTCCCCCCCTGCTAATTTCTGACAAGTCCCTTACCTAACCTTGGACCGCCAAAAAAATACACATGCCGCTTATTGCTATGGGGAGGGTTGAAATACTGCTTTATATTGTAGCGCTAACTTGCAGTACATGAAGCCTACTGACCAAGTTCTTCATTTTTCCTGGAGTAACGTGTACGTTAATTAAAGATGCATTTGCCTGTTTAGAGATTGTCTCTTCAGTAAGAAAGTCTTGTAAGGTACGACCATGCAGAGACTTTATTTTACCCCAAATTTAAGACAGTCATTAAACAGAACCTTTTCTTTCTTTTCACTTCTTTTTTCTTTCATAGACAAGCACTTCTTCTCCTGAGGAGTTCACGACAAAACTTTCTCAAACAGCCCATACCTACATAGGGGGGGGGGGGGGTACTTTAGGAATTTCCGGGTGGTTATGTGCCGCTGGGACCCTGGAACCCTTAACCTATACCAGAGCGAGTTCAGCAGCATTTTGCTACCCTATACTAGAGTAAACTCCCCAAATCCCTCCTATCCTAGAGTAGCTGTTTTCCAGAAACTACTGAGGTCACTAGCACAGTCTAGCCAAAACAAAACCTTATACCACAATCCCTAGTCTAGATAAAATCTTTAACCAACTGATCAGTTTCCTGAAAAATGATACCCTATTCTAGACTCAAACACTCTGATCTATATACCCCATCCAAGAGTGAACTGTTTGAAAACCATACCCTTCACAGCGGCACATACCTATATAGCCCCCCCCCCCTCCCCCATTGATCTTTCCCCTTCCCCAGTTGAATCAGATCTACTGTCTACTCCCTATCTAAGACCCAGACTGTTCAGGCTGGCCATCCCAATATCCACAAGCAAATTCTAACTGATTTCGTCACATTTCCCTAAGGAATAAGTGGAGAAAATTTGATAACCGCTAAAAGCATTGTCCCTTTGACGATTATTTTAACAAATTTTTTGGAGGAAATGGATATTCACTCTTGCGTTAATTGTCCGCCTCATAGAGACTGAAGAACGGCGTGTCCGTTTTAGGGAGATGTCCTTTCAGAGAGCGTTTACTGGTGGCACTCTTGCTGTTAGTAAGAAATAGCCTGCGTAGCAGGCGCTTGGAAGCAGTGGGTGAAAGAGAGAACGGGCGCGCGCGAGGGTGTTTTCTGAGATGGCTTTGTTTCACCTCTGTATCTTTGTTGTCTTTTAATCTGCTACTCTCAAACTTGCCACACTTATAGCCTGTGCGAGGGTCTCTCCTTCTCGCGCGCCCGTTTTTTCTTGTGCCCACTACTTCCAAGCGCCTGCTATGCAGGCTAAGTAAGAAAGGACTCCCCTTAAAATTTGTCCCGTCAACTCTTCCTCTGGTGGGAAGAGGTGGGACAACACCACATGATACAGACACAGTCAACTCTCTTTAACCCTTTAAACCCTAAGATCAAAATTTGAATTCTCATTTGTTGACCCTATTCATTTCCTACAGAAGTAGTGGGGAGAAAATGATAAAATATCAAGAAAATTCATCTTTTGTGATCATGTCTGTAATTCTCATGACCACTCTGTTTTACAAAGCATTGATATTACAAGGACGAGAAATTTGATGCTGATCACTCCTAGGGCATAAAGGGTTAAGATGGACACCTTTGGGACAGGCATTAAGTGTCCGTCTAAGAGTAATGTCCGTCTTATAGAGCTCGAGTCAAAGAAGTCAACTCTAGGTGTTCGTTAAGACAGAGTTGACTGTGTGGGGGCAAATGCAATCCGGGTGGGAGGTAGAGTGACAAACACAGAACAACTATATCCGCGTGCTTGCCTCACTGACTTTAAATGACTAAAAGCTGAATTCATAAACGTTCATACTCTGCGAATATTCCATGTCACGTCACGCCATTTTTTGGCAGGCTGGCTTCGGACTAAAACCCACGATAAACTGACTTGTATCTCCCACAATAATCATCCTCTTATTTGGTTCAGGTTTTCTAGCTAGCGACCTATAACGTTTATATTGTTTTTCAACGCGATTTGCTTCAATGTTAACATTGGCCAAGTCATACCCATAAAACAGTCCCCATTCCACCATCTTGCGTCTACCGTCCTGTCCCCTACTCAGAGGAATCAATACAGTTTTAAGACAAACAACGTTTTTTCGGATCAATTAAGGTTTCTACCCCACCTACCACTCCCCTAACCCAACATTTTGCCCCTAAGTGAGACCTACATGTCAACGTTCAGTTAGGGGAGGGGTAGGTGGGCATTTTCCCACAAACCTAAATTGATCGTGTTTTCTTTATTATGTGTGCTGAACTCTATTACCCTACTGATTATCTTCACCAAACTGACTGATCAAAATAATTTAATTTTGAAAGAAAAAAATGATATAAAAAGAGCAATTAGAAAAAATCTGGAAGATATTTATATACCGTGAGGTATTAGTTTTCTATTAGTTTTCAGTAACTTATCTCAGGACCATATTAATAATTTCAAACATTCTTTTGAAATAAATAGATAATCATTTCCACCTATTTAGGGACTTGTGAAAGTTTGCTCGACCTCGCTATATAAATAACAGTTCATAAATGCAAGCTTTTCCAGGTTTAGTGTTATTTTCTTTCTTGGTGTTGAGGCTGGTGTAACGCCGACTAAATAACGTTAAACGGAAGACTGGAAAGACGCTGAACAGTAACCAAACCAAAATATGAAGCATTGAACCTACAATTTGCTACAACAAAGTGACGCGTGTGATAAAAACCTAGCAAAGTGATCGCCAAATCAATGGCTTACAAATGCGCGCAGACGTCTCTTATCGAGACTCAGTTGAAAATGTGAAGCTCAACTGAGTTCTTTTCCTATAACACAACTTCGAACACTTGCGAGCCGGTTTTAAATACAGCTTATCAAATAAGCATTAACCTTGTGGATACCACTCTTATAATAAATAAATTAATAAATAGATTAATTGCCCAATTATCCTTTTGACTAATAACACGCAGCAACATCGATACTAAATGATCTATCTCGCTTTGATAGCAATTACAGTACTATTTGCCAATTTTTTGTAATACAAGTTTCAATTTACAGAAACAATTCCTCTTCTTCTTTCCACCGGAATAACTTCCAATTATTTCTCCTGGACCCCAGGCCTCACGAGCGACGCTATTGTGCACGTGATCTTCGGATTCCGAAGACTCCGCTGACCGACTTGTATCGCTGTCCGGCTTTACTGTATACAAATGCAGACTTGGATTTGAGCTGGCTGGGGTTAGTTGTGGTGAGTGGCCATGTATTGGCGTAAAAGGAGTTTTGGCTTTACCGAAAGGTTTCGGTTTGAATTTCAAAGTCTCTGCAGCTAGGAAAAACTGAGCCTCATTAGGCTGAAGAAACCACACTAATTGGTTTTTGTCGTCTGTGAATTCCAGTACTTCATCTTCCACTGTTGAGATTTCCTATACCAATGAAATAACGAGAAATGGAGGAATAAGAAACAAATAAGACAAACACAACAAACATAACAGACACAAACTTAAATTTGTAGTGCTTTTCCGCTTTAATTATGGATCTTATAAGAGTCAATAAAACTTAATATTTCGAAACTGGATCTTTTCTTTCCATCAAAATTACCTCTTCTCGTTGTTTTTTATTCATTTATTTATTTGTTTATAATATATTTGCTTTCCGTGAAATAGCTTAAAATGACATCAGTTTTCATTCTTCGTAACTCTAAGGCCAAACTTGTCAAAGATTACTTAAGTTTGAAGTTGTTATCGTTAGTCTTAATGATTCTCTGATATTTAGCGTTCATTAAAGAGCGATGCCAAACACCTAACGCGAGTTTGCCATAATTTGCCGTTCTGTCGAAGCCCAAACTAAAGTGAATCATTTAACATCTGAGCAGTTGAAATTCCTGAAACTTAACCAAACGCACATCTTTACCATAACACAATATTAAATAGTTCCCTTACCTTGTTTACATTTACAGCATCCTCGAAAACTCTTCTTGCTGATTCTGCAATATCCTAAAAGATTGTAGTGCTTAAATTAGTGCTTACTTAAATTGAGTGCTCACAATCGCCACGCGAATCGCATATATACTCCAATAGACAGACGGCACTCATCATTGGCAAGTCACTGCAGAGCATTTTTTCTCGACCATCACGCACTTGCGCACTTGTCAAAGACAATCACATCTAGCAACCCTCCCTTCCTTGGCACTATCCGTCAAGTCTAAAAAGCAGTGGCCCAAATACAGATTGGTGTGTCCCACACATGATTAAGTACGGCCTGAGAGTTTCGTTTGCGTGGTCACGACACTGAGGAATCGCAAATGTCACGAAATGTTTTCAACTTGGAAATAACATAACTACGATATTTCAAAACGTAGCTTACATCGAGTGTTCCCTCGTAGTCCTTGCAGATGCTTTTGCTGCTTATGCTTATGCCAACCTCGTCGTAGGATACGTCATATAAACTAAACAGTGTTTCTCCCTTGTCCTTTTTGAACTGTTTGTGTTCCCAGGCACCAGTATGCGGATCAAAGTGATACTAAAACAACAATAATCACGATTGAGGTTGGATAAGTTGGTTAGTTAAAGACGTTTTCGCGGTCCTCTACGGGCCACTACCTCATCGGTACATAATTAAGCAAACGCAATTCATGGAGCATGTTATAAAAAGGCAGGAGCTCAAGGCCTGGGGTGTCCACATCTCAAGATGTGGATAAATAACTTAAACAAAAAAAACTCATTTAATCAAAATATCATAGGATTAACTAAGCCCATACAAAGGAGGCACAACTTCTAACCAAGAATTCGCAAGCCTATATATAAGACTTTGTACGCCAGGAATTTTTAGTTTTCTCAGGGTTCTCCAGAAAATGTCGACGGTAGAAGAAGAAAAACATTAAGTAGGCGGTGAAAGATAAGATCACGCTGCACATCGACATTTGCATCATATATCCAATTTTTTCGAACGAAGGTGTCGTGAAACAAACTAAGTGAAATACGGCCGCGGATTTATCATATCCCATTATTTCTGTGAGTAACCGCGATTCTGTGTGTCGACTAGCCAGTCACCGGAGCTTCTGAAAAACCCTGTTTCTTCAACCACAGTTAAAATAATCATAAATCAAACTTGAAAATAAAGAGTTTTGTGACTTGGTACGTTTGAACTAACTGAGACCTGTATT
>NC_133206.1:27097623-27177623 GCF_958299795.1 Porites lutea | reverse complement strand
TTATATTTCGAATGTTATGCAACAATGCAGATGCTCGCCGATGCCCATATTTCGAACTTGAGCTACCTGTGATGGAACAGGCCAGCCATAAGAATACTCAACACTATGGCAAATTCTTTCTCAAGAGATTTGCTGTATGACCATGACCATGCAGGCTCTACCTGCTTCATGATCAAACAGCCTTGGTTGGAACATGCTGCAGCAATGCCCAGTGATAAAATTACGTAGCAATCCCTGTAACATGTCATGAGAACAATTTTGCTTTAAAATTTGTGCACAACGCATTGAAAAGAAAACGCGAACACAAAGAAGCGCTCTGAACCATTTACATGGAAAACCCAGTAATTTCGGGCCAGGGGAGAATTCAAATGAAACGGTTCATTCGGTAAAATATTTTCGGAAAAAAAAAGGCAATACCTTCCGAGGTAACTACCTTTTTCTCGCCTCGACCAGTTCCCGGAATTTTCTACAGTACCATTTTTCCACAAAATTAAAAACCAGTGCCAATTTCCGAGAGGAAAGCATATCATGGAGGATTAGAGTCAATGAATCGTAACTATCGGATGTGACAGTTGTGTTTAATTCTCATCGCCCTCTGTTAGCAAATCAACAAAACGGATCAAATCAGTCAAATGATACGGCTCAATGAAAAAGTGCAATTCCATTTGTCCAAAAAGTCCATTTAAATGATAAGCGCTCAAAGAGAATTGTGCCTGCAACTGAGAACTTCCCGAACTTATAAAAAAATTCCAAACTTAAGCCGAAAGTTGGCTTGACTTACCGAGCCTCGTTTCTGAACCTTGTAGTCTGTCGCGATGTTGCACTTGTTGTAGTGTGTGTGTTGGAGTAAAACGGGAGCACATAGTCCCGGATGTAGTTTTCAATAAACCGGAGGGGCCTGTAGAGACAAACAGACAATTATGTTTATAATTATTAGACAACAAGTAGGTCCTCGGACGCCCACGCCCAAGTGAAGAGGGTGAGTGGTACAAGCAGCTGTCCAAGGCTGGGGAGGTGATATGATACCCATTTGTCATATCATGTGAAAGCCAAATTATTCATCCATAAAAAATTTTTCTAAGCTGATCACAAAATAATTTCTACATAGACATTCTTTGATAGTACCTCTGTAGTTTCAAGATATGGAAGGATGCTTTACCTTGCAGATGTTTTTCAAATAGCAATTGGCATCCTTCAAGTGATATTTACATATGTGCATTATTTTCAGATTTTTCTCTTCGAATCCCCAGCTAAAAGCTTCCGTCATTTTTTCGAGCTCTACACTGCCAGGACATACCCCTTACAATCTGATTTGTCATAGTTTCTTTTTGTTTTACCGTTTTCTTTATTAGTTGTAGTATTGTACTACCTCCTTTGTTTTTGTCAGTATTTTCTCATTAGCTTCTCAAACTACTGTTATTATATATCTCAAAATTTTAAGCTCACAGTTCACAGCTCACAAATGTATGTTGAGACTAGCCTGCGAACCGCAGAAATATTTCCGGTCGTCGCTCCAAAGCCGAAAGTACGGCGTCTGTATGTATATCTCTATGATTGACAATTCTCGAATCATACGAACAATTTTTTCAATTTTTGTCACCATTAGCAGGGTTTTTTTTTTAAACCAACAAGAAACAAACAAATATTTTGACTAAATGATAACAGCCCTGGCCAGAGCCGCTGTAAGAATTCCGGATATAAGTCTTCTGATAATCTAAAATAGTTCAAATACTGGCGTAGTTAACTCCCTAGTAAATAACACATTTTTAATCTATATGGAAATTGCACGTCACTTCTGATAGTGGCTCCTGACTAAATTAGCGATATTGATTTTTTGAGTAATTATTTGTTACTTACTTGCCAGATGCTGTGTAGTCACAATAAATAACTGGAAAATGAAAAAGGTTTTATAATTACTTTTTATTTCTAAATTTACACAGAACCAAAAGCTGTCACAATATTAACATAAATTGTCAGTTGCTGAAACTCGTCTTTGTGAAACATTACTGAATATATAGGTCTGAATATTTGAAGAATAAAACAAGCACTAGAGCACTACATACGATCACAACTTAGTTTGCCTTTATAAGGAAAAGTTAGGAGTTAATATATAAATTTCCTTGTTGAAATTTTTGAAATGCTTAAACGTGCTGAAGTTACAGTTGCGGTCTAATCTGTAAAAGATGACGCGTTTTTTGCATTCAAGTTTAGATCCATATACTGACGTAGCTTGCTTTAATTTGGTGAGGTTGATGCCAAGTTTACCACTAGTCAGTCAGTAAGTGTTGCTTTCTATCAAGTATTGTAAAAACTGAAATCCTAATAAACTGTGATCAAATGAACCACCTAAAATTTAAACCGATGAAGAATGCAATCCGCCTACGCTGAACGGAAAACACGTGCATGGGAGGATACAGCAGTTTTAGATCTTTTTCGAACGCGGAAACTGATTTTAATGTAACCAAATTTCATAAGTCGTGAAAGTGTGAAAAAATTTCTCCGAAGGAAAGTGATCTTCATGCAGCTGCAGTTTGTCGGGTGTCAAATCCTTTTGGCGAAAGCGACAATGGGCAACGGAACTGACGCTGAACCAAAGAGGTGGGGCAACAGGAAACTAATTCAGTTTTTTTGTTGTTGTTTCAGTGTTGTCGTTTTTATTCTCCAGAAAAAAAGTATTTAGGTCGCTACATTAACACAATTTTTTTTTATTACAAGAGATACACTTTAAGAATGTGATGCTTATGTTTTTTTTTCTTTCGCTGTAAAAATTTACCTGATAATCATGAGAAATTTGTGTCGATGCCGGTCTTTCGGAATTCATGCATGTCATGTTATATCTGGGACAGAACTCGCACTTGTTGATACAAACCTTCTTAGCCTGGAGATTGACTGTGTTTGATAAAAATTCTTTCAATCGAATGTTTAATCAAAGAGTTCATAGGCTTTACTGTCATAAAGTTTCAAAGACTCTGGCGATGGGTACTTGATCCTTTCAAGCAGGTTTCATTCCATTGCACCATAGCAGTTAATTCGTGTTTTGGTTCAAGCAGTTTTCCACAATCCGTCTTTCTTGTACGAGAAGTGCACATCGATGAAAGTCTGTTGGCAAGCTACTGTCAAATGTACGATTATTGCCTGAAATTTATTTTTAGCGTGCGTGTCACAACATGGATTCAATCACGACCAAAATGGCTTTATCGTGATGTAGTTCAGGTTTACTGAAAAGCTTGTAGAAACTAAATCCTGTAAATCCTTACAATTGCTGACCATAAAATGAATAACTATTACTTTCTAACTTTTTAACACACATTTCATATACTTCGAAATGACAGTGACTGTATAGCCACGCGCCATAATTGTAGACAGAATCCTAACATTAATTTATAAGAATTTAAATACGATAAGGCGCTTCAGTTTTTATGCGAAAGAAGAAAAAGTCCTATTAATTGTGTGATATAAAATTCTTAAAACGAGGTTGGAACCTTCATAACAAACAAAGTGGAAAACATTTGAACTCAATGAATGATGAACTGACTCAAGAATGATGACATCGAACGATTTCGATATTTCCATCACGCAATATCAAATAAAACTGGAAAAATAAAATGTCTCACCTACCTTTCTTTTCTCCATATGGGCCTACAATTCTTGTATCTCCTCCAACAACATTTTCTTCGATAAATTCCAAAATCGGAAGCATTGGCTTGACAAACTAATTTAAATTCTGAAATTATTAAACTTCGCCTGGTGGCTTTCTCTGCAAACAAAACATCACCAAAACTGGGTTTCATTCACGCGAATAAATTTCAAAATACTTTTTAAAACCCCCGAGGATATTTGACTAAAATGGCACTGTTTTCGTTTTTCTTGCTTACCTGTAAATCAATAATCTGCTGGTATATTCCGAGTTTCCGTTCTTTTAATCAATTACGTCCAAATATGAATATATCCAGCACGTGTAATCGTGCACGATAAGGCCGGCCGGACCTGCTTAGCGTGACATACCGCCTGCATTTCTGACGTTGTATGCATAATTCTTTATGACCCAGATGGTTTTGCATCGCTTAATTTATCAGATAATAATATAATTTTCAGTGAAAATACTTTTACATGTCGCCAGGACGTAGCCATTGGTGTTTGCTTTAAATATAAGGCTTACTTCTGCAGCTATGCCATTTGCGATCCAACTTCATAGTGACAGAGACATTTGGCAAAAGCTGATTGTTTGACAAATTATCTCCGGCCCTCTTACGTAGACGATCGTGGGCGGTATTGGGCTGTTGCAGAAATCTATCACTTTAAATGGACAATTAAACTCATAAAATACCACTAGTTCCGCAAAATAATTTGATATCCATTCCACTGCACTCTATTTATGATAACAAAGAAAGTAAGGAAAGAAATTACTCTTTTTACCCCGGGGGGGGGGGGGGGGGGACTGCCACATATGGGCGATGTGGGTATGTGCCGCTGTGAGGGTATGGTTTTCAAGCAGTTTACTCTAGGATAGGGTATATAAATCAGAAACTGATCAGTTGGTTGAAGATTTTATCTAGACTGGGGAAACAGCTACTCTAGGATAGGGGGATTTTGGAAGTTTACTCTAGTATAGGAGAGCAAAATTCAGCTGAACTAGCTCTGGTATAGGTCAAAGGTTCCAGGGTCCCAGCGGCACATCCCGACCCAGAAATTCCTAAAATGCCCCCCCCCCCCCCGGGCTTTTTACCTATATACTTTTTTTTTTCCCTTTGCGTTACAGGTCAGTCTCCCCGTGATGCGTAACCGGAAATGCGTAAGCCAAGGCTCCTCAAAGGTCAGGGTTGAGATGGGACAGCTGGCTATTATGCCTCAACAGTGGTATTGACTTTTCTCTTTGCTCTTTTATCAGCAGGGAAATTCAGGAGAAGTTAGTGTATCATTCAGCCCCACCACTGTTCTAACTCGTTCTCTCCCAAGCGGTGAAAATTTCAAGAAAAAACTCTAACACCAGGGAAAAATCATCGATACAGTTTATAATTTACTCGTACAGGTTAAGCGGCTGGGTTTACATGTCTCTCGTCTCTAATCGTACAGCTGATTGTAGTTATCCGCGATCTACAAATTGAAGTTATATCTTGGTTTATGAAGAGTAGTGGTAGTCAACTCAGGACTGAATGTCTTATTTGCCGGAATCTTCTCTCAGTTCTCTAGTGTTTCTAGAAATGAAATGTCACGAACCCCTTACGGCGTGACATCATTGTGTCTGCGAATTGACGTAAACACTTAACAGTTCAAGCCCTGACTAAACTCGTACTCTCCTCATTATCACGCAAATTTGGCCCAAATGAAGCTAGGGCTTTTGGCAGTTAATGAGCAATTAAAGAATACATACTACACTTGCAATCAAGCTTGCAATTTGTTTTCTTGGGGGATGGGTTAAAGTGATATTTTCCGGCGGCTTTGTGGAGTTAATATTAACTGCAAATATGTCTAAAGAGGCAATTTGATTGGTTCCAGAGTGTAACAATTATCTATTTTCTCATGAATGTGAAAGGTATCTTTTTCAGTTCGTAAGTCGATCGATAAACCAGATAATCGTATGCAAGAGCTGAACATCTGCCTCGATTTTCAGGAAAACTATGCACAAATTAGGTCCAAAATGAAGTCGATGAATCTCAACACCCCGGAAAGATGAGTCCAGCTTAGCGAACACAACTAAACAAAACCTATAAACAGTCATCGAAGTTAGCTTGTTGCAAGTTGTAACTTTTCGCAGTGTCTAGTCAATTTTTACCAGCGCCAAGGGCTGCAAGGATATGACTTCGCTTGTTCCGGCCTCGTTTAACATCCGTTCCGACGAGTTCGCGATTTATCCTTATGGATTTCCTGCAACGCTTCCCCAGCCAAGCATAGTACTTCGAGTGGAACACCAACAGTCACTTGTTCCCCAGAATGGGCGACAAGCGCCGCATCTCCCACCGGCTGGGTCACAATCACTCCACGAAACTCTTAAACCGGGTACCCATAACGAACGATATGGGGGCCCACCTTTTCTTTCCACAGTAAAACTTTTGAGGGAGCGACTTTTCTATCTCGGAGGAAAAGAGGATGATGAGAGGAAAGAGCTAAAATCTAATAAGCTGTGGGAAAGTGAGATCAGATTCTGTCACGGAAGCGTAAGTATCATGAACCGACAAATGATCTTTGCAGTGATCTGTTCTGAAATGTTTTTGTGTGTTTTGTTGCTGACATAGCGAATAAGTCGAATCCCAAAATATAAATCAACGACTAGTATAGATATGGATTCATTTTTCTTTTATTTTTGTTAGTAGGACGCAGTTCAGAACAGATCACCGTAATCAAAATTTTTGTTTGTACTGTAGACGCAAAGTATAGCAATTGTAGGGATGTCCCGAAAATAAATCAAGCAAAGTGAAATAACACGCACGCGATCTGGGGAAGGGGACGGTGGAGATCGACGCTTACCTTATACTGGCTGCAGTCACATCTACGACGTAACTAAAGTTTAGTGTCAAGTTACGTGATGTCATAATGTCGACCGAAAGCATTAACTACAGTTAGGTGCGGTCACATCACGCAGTTAACAACAGTTAGTTCTAACTAGCCTAATGTAAATTTTTTGTTTGTTGTTTTTGGATTCCCCGTCGCTTCACGCATGGTTTTTATTTTGCATATTTATATATGCTCATCTCGCAACGTGCGAAAAGAAATGTCACATTCTGATTGGTTGTTTGTTTGTAAACTTAAGACTAACCCACGAACCCTGCTTGGGTATAACTATAGTTAGTCTGTATTGTTTTGGATCCAGCGCCCGAGGCGTAAATTTTCTAACTATAGTTAGAGCGGACAGAAGTGGTCACAGTAATAGCTAACTATAGTTATCCCTGTCTTATCTATAGTTAGTAACCCAAATGTGACCGCAGCCACTGTCTGGTCGTGTTGGAGAGGGGGGGAGGGGGAGAGGGACAACAATGCAAGCACATCAAACTGTTTAAAACGCTAAGGTGGCATGCAAACATATAAGCTTAATAATCTACTGCAGGATCAGTCTCTATGATTGGAACGCTGTGTCACCCTGAACATTAGTATTACACAGGCATCATCACAATGAACAGCCTTGTCTGTCATGATATGATTTCAGTATGAACACCCCATGCCTACATCGACGTACTGTAGTTTTTTTCTTCTTGTTTTTGTTTATTGCCCCCCCCCCCCCTTCCTCCTCCTGTCACTGATATGAACCCCTCCCTAATTCTAATCCTAGAGGTCAATGGGTTGGGGGAGGGGGTTACAGGTATCACCCTAATCTCGTACCCAGATCTCACTCTGTTTTACACTGAAAAGTGAGATCTCCCTTTCCCTTGGCCGTGGGAGATCTGGGTACGAGATTAGTATCACCCAAGAAGGCAACTTATGTCCTGTTAATTTTCAATTTTGCAGAAACTGCAACACTACAAGGTGGTGGCAAAATATTCAAGACGATGTTTTGCTTTAGTTGAGAAGATCGACGAGCAAATTAAGCAAGGCAAGACGAAAATAACAAGATCGAAAGAATTATCACAGGCTCTCTTCTTAACCTTATATGGACGTTCCGAGGCGGAAAAGTATAGCATTCTGGAAAAACTTGCAAATCAAGAAATAAAGGTTTCCGAAATCAAGAAAGTAAGAAGACAAAATTTTTTATTTTGTTTCTATTTTCTTTATTTTTATTTTGAAAAAGGGTAGGGGCGCCAAAACATGAGGTCCCTCTGCTTATCACCATTCCCCTCAACCTCGTTCCCAGGGTTCTCTGAGAGAACCCTGAGAACGAGGTTGCATTCCCCTTGCCTTCTGATCCTAAAAAAAAACACTACATTATAATATTGTCAGGTATCATTTTGTTTCTGCTATGCTTTCGTCAGGGTCAGCCAGCGTTTTGGGGGTATATGGTATATTTGGTTTTTGTTTGGTTGTTTTAAATTATTTTAAATACTGTATCATACACCTTTTCTAGATTGGGTACATTGGCTAATGTTATACTATTAGCCCTGGGTCAACCCCGCTGTTTTGTAGTGCGTGATCTCTTCATATGATGATTTCTAGTCATTTCTGGCAAATTTTTCTATTTTCAGTTTTTTCCCTCTAAAGATTCCGAGCAAACCAGTTCTGAAGAGCAAAGAAGTATAGCAGCAGTAATTCAGGTTCGTTTACATTTCCTTTCACTCCAAAATACCCGCTAAAACACAAAAAGTTCAAAATATCTTTTGGTAAAATTATAATGATCGTAAGAGATAAACCGTGCTAAAGTTATGTTAATGAGGTTTAATCCTGATGACAACACCATAGGATTTTGTCCACAGCTTTTTTGAATTTAGGGTGACAAATAATCACAGCCTAACCTGGTCTAAGAGCGAGGATGAGTCGGGTAAAATATAATAAAGCTACTAAACGATCGACTTATTTCAGAAGCATGGCTTCCCGTTGTTGCTTTCTTTTAGCTTGAGCGAGACAACAAGAAATTACATGAGCAGATCGAACGGCTAAGGGACAATATAAAAGAGGTGTGTATAACAGTACTGAGGCTTGGTCTTGTTCGCGCGGGCTAATTTACCAAGCAGCGGCTGTTGACCGAGCCTAGTGTAGAAATAGGCCTTTTGCAGCTAGCCATTCACGTGGTACAAAACCGCCATGCTGGAGAGCAAAAGTCACCGCACTGGGACAAGATAAACAAAAGGCATACATAATCTTGAAATGGTAATTTCTTTTGTTTGTCTTGTCCCAGTATTACTTTTGCTCGCCAGCATGGTGGTTTTCTACCACGTGAATGGCTAGCTGCAAAGGGCTCAATATTGATAAAGCTTAATTAAATAAAAGGGCATGGACAAAATATCCTGATAAGTTATCTATTGTTGTTACTTGGTCCAACACAGCAGTTAGTTTGAAGAGTTGCAGTTGTTATTTTTTGTTTTTCATTGCAACTATTGTTTTATTTAACTTGAAGTTGACTAGCATCGTCTTCAATCCGCAGCTTGCAAAACTCTCATCCATATACTTAGAGAGTAAACCTCAAAAATATAAATGGAAAAAAGGAAGGAACTGAAATATCGCCGAAAACATCACATGCGCCATATCGTTTTAGTAAACTGACGTCAATCGCTCGTGTGAGATTAATAAGCTCAACTGGTAAAGCACCGGTCTGCACGACAGCGGAAGGTACAGGTGCAATTCCCGGCTCTGGGCCAAGCGGGACGAGGACGGGAAACGCGAGAGGCGGGAAACAAATAGGAGCGGGGCCTGGGAAGTCCCCTCCCCGCCCCCCCCCCCCCCCCAGCTTCCATTTTTCCCCTCCTTTTCCCCCCGTGCCTTCGCGCGTCTCCTGTGCTTCTCCCGCTTGGCCAAAACAGTCCTCAAAGTCTTTAAAGATCGAGAGATGAAAATACTGCCTGTACCCTGCCTGGTCGGACCTTCGCGTGGCTCGGACGGCCACGCAGACTTGGCGATCTCATCACGGGCGCCTGGGATGGTTAAAACAGTTCCCTCAATCGGCAGTTTTGCTCTAAATACCTTGACATTTAATTTAAAATGTTTTCTCTGCGTTTTGTAGATAAGTGATCAATTGATGGTTGCAGAACGCGAGAACGAGAGGCTGACCGAGGAAATAAGGAAATATTTGAAAAGAAAACTAAGAAAGGTAGCTGTTATACTACAGGCTATATTTTAAGGACATTAATTTCGCGCGAAGATCGTATAGCATTACTGATCCCCATGGTAAAAATTGTAAACCAACGATTGGTTTTAAACCAGGCTTCCATGAACTCTACCCAAGCTTTATTTACTTTACCTTTCTCTTTTGTTACGTTTGCCAAGTGTTGTTGTGGCGGTCGTGTGTGTACTTAGGATACATAAAATTTACTTTGAGTAGATGTGGAACTGTGTTTTTAATTTTATTAGTTAATTCCGCTTGCATTTTTAATTCCAGTTTTATTTTTTGATAGCGTGGTAATGTAACAAGGAAAAGAAAGCGAACCACAAAACAGTCTTCTCCAGTGAAAAAGGTAAGTTTCTCGAATAGGTTTTTAGAGACGCTGGCACTTAATAGCAACGTTAATTACTTTACCATAGTTGAGTGATATATATGTAGAGCGTTTTCACATGACGTCACAATGCGCCAAATTGCCGTCCCAATACAATGAAACGGCTGGCATGCGGGTGTCCTAACTCAGCCTTTGGAAGGTGAACCACTTTTTTTTTTAAAAAACTTTCTTTTTTTCCCGATAATATTGCATAGCTGCTCGCCACGTGTGCGAAAAGGCTCTCTAGCCTTTTGCTGACCAAACGCGGAGACTGACTATGATGGTTTAAAGGCTTTATTTTCAGAATGTTCGCCTCATCTCGGCGATAATAGGGAATTATTGATCGAGGTATAGACGGCTCTGAGTTTTTGAGGTTTATCTTCAAAACAGTAGTTATCTATAGCAATCAACGCAAGTTTGTTTTCTCTTTAGAAAACAGTACGCAGAACAAAGATGGCCTCTGATGATGATGACGACGAGGACGACGTTGAAGATGTTAGTGATGATGATGATGATGATGAGGAGGAGGAGGAGGAGGAATATAATGTTGATGATGATGATTACAGTGGTAATGATGATGACGGTGATAATGACGATAACGAACTGAATGAAAGTAAAAGTGAAGTTCTAGACGATGGAGAGGGAAATCAAAAGACCCTTTGGATTATCCCATGTAAGTTTCTTTTTTTCTCATCATGTAACACATTTTTCTAAGGTTCAAATTCCTTCTCCTATGGCTGTTGGGGATGGGGTGAAGCGAGCATTAGCGAGCTAAGCATGAAGATATGATACAGATAAATTTATTACGGGAGAAAATTCTTTCCAAGCAATTAAAAGTCCATTCCAGCTTGCTCTTACTTGAGGAATGAAAGAGACATGAAGATTAGCCTAAGTGGAGTCTAAGTTTGAAAATCTCTTTAAATTTTTAGGTTTACCTTAAAGACAAGTATTTTCTACCAAGAATAAAACGGACTACTGCAAAGTCGGAGAGGACGACGAACAAACTGGATATCTGATTTGTGAGATGAATCAAACCGCGACCAAGGCTCTTCGTCAGTTGTCGATGCCGCCATAATTAAGTGAGTTTGGTGATCGTTGATGAAGTGACAGGCCAAAAATTGTGTTAAAAGAACATAACATGGGCGGATTTTGTGGCCGGTGGGCCGAGAGGGCCGCGGCCACTCCTTTTCCTGTGAAAGTTGTATTATTTTTATAGAATTCAGTCTCAGAAAAATAAAAAGTATTTAGGATAGAGCTGTTAGGTGTCCCGCCCACCCCTTTCTGACTTTTCTGGATCCTCCCCTGCATAAGAATTTTTAAAGAACTAGTTCCTCTTGATGTATATTCCGTACTACCTTTATTCTAATAGTGATGCTGTCGAAAGAGATCAACCTCAAAATATTAAAGTGAAGAATATTCGTTAATATCAAGGCAAGGTACTGGACGAATTTTCGACTAGTTGAAAATTCGAACGTTTAGTTGTTCCATTCACACACACCTTAACCGTACGAAACTTTAGACGCCTAGCCGTTCAAATTTCAGTGTGAACAGAGTGTCCGGTCAAATTTTTTTTCAGCCGGTCGAAAATTCGTCCGGTGCCATGTGGACGTAGCCTCGTCTAGTCCCTAGGCCTTATTAATCCGCGTGCTCGAAGCGTTTCGGGTCACGTGGTCCAAGCGAAAATGTTTACCGCCCGTTCGCCTCGGATACGTCACCGAAGTCAATTGATCGAGAGGAACTGGAAAAACGTCGTACAGGGACTAGGCAAGACGTAGCCTAAGTTATACATTGCACTGAATGACGATGGCGCAAATTTGAAACCGCCAATAAAGTGCACAAAGACCAGTATCTGAACGTTTTCATTGGGAAGTCCACATGTATTTGTATGTGGTGTCAGCTCGAAAGATATAAGCCCATCAGCTACTCTAAAATTCGAGTCAAAATAAAATTTATGTTACGTTATGTTGAGAGGGTTGTGTATGTTTTCGTCCTAGTGCTTTATGTACTGCTTAAAAAACGAGCAGGAGTGTATTACCTGGTTTAAAAACTCGAGGCGAAGCTGAGAGTTTTTAAACCTGATAATACACGACTGCGAGTTTTTTGAACGGCTTCAAAATCTCTGATATAGATCAACTCATTCTCATCTGATATTTAGATTTGGGGTAATTTTGGTCTAAAAAATTGGACGTAAAGTTTAGCCATGCCATGTCTTTATCAGATTCACTCATTAAATATAAATTTCTTTTGTTTTTGCTTTATGAATTAGCAATGGTTCTTAAACATTGGTTAAAATAACATGTGACTTGCTCGTATGCAGTTTCCCGCGCTTGGCAAGAGTTACGACACTTGCATTTGTTCCGAGCTTAGATTGGTTCTTGATTGAAAGGTTATTGCTGATTGTTTCAATGCCGACTAGCATGTTGTTGCAGACCGGGGTAATTGCCACTTAAAAATAAAGAACTCCGATCTTGACAAATTTGGCCCGTTTTTCATAGTTGTTCCCCTAGCAATGTGTTTCAGTTGTAAAATGTCAAGTTCTTTAAAAAAGGCTGTCTTTTCTTCAAGGTTGTCTATTGTACAAAGCATACAAGTCTTATATTTCCATTGATCTTTATTGGGTTAAATGCTTAGCATGAATTAAGCTTCTTATCAATTGTCTCGGTAATAATGCCACGCTAAAAAACTGCCAAATTCTCTTGATTTTGACACCTCTGCGTGTTGTCACTATACGAACGTCATTTTCCTGTCTTACTGCTTTTAACCTGTGCAGTTGTTCTTAAAACGATTCGTCTCGAAATATTTCTCTCTTCCATCTTGAACTAGAAGCTGGAATGCCCATTATATTAATGTTGTAATATTTATTTGGTGTGTATTAGCGATATCAGAGAGGTTAAGCATTACCTTTGCAGCAAACAGCAAATGGCAGAGATAAACGTACGATTTTCAATATAACCGACAACGATACAAAATACAGTTATCACTTTCGTTTGACAACACTGTTTCTATAATATGTTAGGTTGGAAACGGAATATAAGCCGCAAGCGTAAAAAGGCGGGAAAAGATGATCACGTGAACGTCTGGTGCCGTTTGCAGTTTGTCTTCAATGTGATCCTTAATCTCAATAGTGAGTCAATAAAAATCCAGTATTGCGATGTTACTGAGCTGCAAATATCGCAACCAGTTGAAGCAACATAGCAACGACAAAGTTGACCTGCAACCACGACGAAGCGCTTCCTGATTTGACTTTCTTTTCGCCTGGTGTCACACTTGGATCCAAGAGAACATTTTTGTTGAATTTGGGTATGCGGAAAACAAATCTTGACGCGTCACCATCGCGCTCCACTTTGGGATATCCTTGCGGCATGGGAGAGTATACGCCATCATCGGTCTCCACCTGGAAAATGATTAGTGACAAGTTAAACAAAGATACTCGAAATAGGCCATTCCCGAGTTGCCCGTCCCAAGCCTCTGTTTCAAAGTGAGGCTAAGTGCGAAGCCATTGACATGAAAAAAAAGTTTTATTCTCATACAAATGAAACTTATTATCACGATAAAGGTTTTTGCACTTGGAACTTGGAATTGGCCGCCCTGTTTAGTTGATACACTTCTAACCCGCGGCTTCCTTTCTTTTCAGACGAGGCGAAAAGGGCCATATAATTTTAAACAGAGACAACAAATGGCAGAGAAAGCTTCAAAATAAGTTCGTGTCTACCTCGCGCACGCCCGTTCTCTCTTTCGCCCACTACTATCAAGCGCCTGCTACGCAGGCTAAAAAAAGGTTGACGTTCGAGGAGAAATTCTTTAAAATATACTTTACTTTAGCCCTGCTATCAGAGAGATTATCCGGTAGAAAGGAGTCCCAAACACACCATGCTACGTAGCTATCATATGACCTTTACCTCTTCATTAACCCATAGTCTATTTGATTAACTAGACCTTTAAAACAATTGGATATGATTCAAAAGGGAGGCCAGTGTGGGCGTCATCATAGATTGATGCAATTGAAAGATTCTCTAAACAGGAATGGCAGTGCCGTTCCTGATCGTAGATCCTTTTTACAGTTATGCTCTTTCATATTTCGCGATGGACCGTAAGCAAAAAGCACCTCACGTATGCATGATGCTTACAAGACTTACAAAGATATAGGATCCTTCAAACTTACCCCTTTGTTAAGCAGCATTTCTGAGTCCCCTCCCATGTCATATAGATGAGGGCAATCGTCATCATCATCATCATCATCATCATCTTTATCATCTTTATCTTTTCCATCATCCTTATCGTCCTTACAAACAGCCTTTTTGCGGTCGTCGTCGTCGTCTACTTCAGATGGAGTTCCCTTGCTCTTGACTCTCATACTGAGATCCAGGAATTGGCCTACACTGTTGCAGCCCGGAGTATTATTCTCACAGAAATCCCAGTCGCTTATCTATAAAATAAAAATACGAAGATAAAGGATTAAAGAGGGCCTTGATTTTCGGTTACCTGACAAATAAGGGCCAATCGAGTACCTAGAAAAGTGTGGATATTCATTGTATCATGGGACAACTTTTGTTTGTTTCTTTCTCCCATGGCTATAGTGGTTGCAATGGCTTTCATGATCATATGAAAAACTTTTATTTTATTAAATTTTTATTATATTTCAACTGTCGTAGCCAATTTTCATGGCATGGTGTCTAATTTATTGATAACTAGTCCCTTTACCAACAGGGAGACTTGAGATTAATGTGCACTGGTTTCATAGTGGCAGATTCAGATATTTAAGTAAGTTGTGGTGGTGGTGGTGGTGGTGGTGGTGGAGTGGGGACAAGACAAGAGGAGAGACCTGCCTGGAAAATAATTTTCTTGACCCTTGGGGCCTATAAAATTATAAGGAGCGTGGCTGGGCCCCCACCAGGTTCCTACCCTAGATTGGCCACTGTTTGATAGGGGAGCTCTCGCGCGCAGCAGCAGAGCACCGTGGGTAAAAAAAAATTGGTTATCTATGCATCTGAGAAATTTTGGTAGTCACATGACCGTACGTCCACCCGCCCGCGCGTCCTTCCGAACCACAGGCATACCAATGTAAAATAACGCAATCGACAGGTATGGCAACCCAAATGGAACTCGAGGTTTTTGGCGCGAAATCGCGTGGCCACCGACACTTTTATAGAGAAAAAACAACAACAAGATCGAGTCTTTTTTCGACTAAGTTTGAATGTCTACACTAACGTGGATAACACACAAAGAGCTAGAGTGAGAGATAAAAAGACAAAAGAGACGAATTTTGATGGAAAACCAACATGAAAATTTTATATCAGCGGTGAGAAAATGAGAAATGCTAGCGGTGAGCAAGAAACCAGCTAGGTAAAAACTAGCGGCAGTGAAAAAAAAGCGAACAGAAACACAAGCAACAAAATCTTTGGTACGACACTTTTTCACATAAAATGTGTAACTATAATGTTTCACGTTGTGGTAAACTACGGATTTTTTTTTTTTTTTTTGTAGTTCTCGTTGCCTTCGCCGTTTAGCATTGCTCGATATTTAGTTTTTGTTTGAGTAAATTATAAGCATATTAATGAGAGCTTCGCTTTTAGCCCTGGATAAATCTATACATATTCTTTGCTTTACCTGTTATTTTATAGAAAATGAAAAAGCATAGTACGCGAGCATTTTTTGACCACGTACCTTTATGTTGAACTTCACCGTCCCTGGCTGAACCTGAAACGTTTCGTTGCCAAACGAGATGGATCCTGCCTGACGGAACAAGTAGACCATGATCTGAATGTTAGCATCGGCATCTTCAAGTCGGCCTGTCAGGTTCACATTGATGGCCGGGATTCCGAAGGATCTGTCGTTTGTCTGTACAGGAGAAAATTGAAACTGTACATCCTGGAAAGAATCCACTGAATGCTTGTCGTCGGCCACATCATTATCATTGCCATCTTTCTCTTTAATGTCATCAAGCTCAAAAGTCAGCAAATCATCGTTGGTGTCTTCAAAGTCATCATCATCTTTATCATCGTCCGTGTCTTTGTCATCTTTGTCGCTGTCGCTGTCTTTTTTTTCTACACTATCTTTAGCGTCTACGTCAGCGCCGTCCGTTTTATCTGGAGTATCAATATCTTTCGAATCCTTGTCGTCTTTATCATCATCTTTGCCGTCTTTATCATCATCTTTGTCGTCCTTCTCGGCCCGAGCAATCTTGATTTTTCCAGAAGGACCATCAATTTTGACCTTGACATCATCGTCACGAATTGTTTTCGTGTTGTCATCTTTTTTATTCACTTCATCAGCGACGCACAAGAAAAAAAGTGCTGTTGAATGAAAGGAAGAAAAAATGCTCTTCAATTAAACTTTTGTCATCTGCAATTTTTGATAGAGTGCTTTCTTTTAGACTTTTAACTTCCCACTGCCAATCATTGCATAAGCCGTAAATTTGAACAAAAATTGGGTTAAGTGGCTTTCAGCTTTTTCTCTCGATCTAGACACATTGGCACCAAATAGGTATACAGTGAAAAGAAAAGGTTTAGTTTCAGAGTGTATCTGAGGTGAACTGAAAGAAAACCTCGAGTTTTATTAAAACAAAAAAAATGCTGGATTTTTTTTAAAACAATATATCTAGTCCTGGACCACTGCTTTGAAAGTTGTAAACAAAGTCAGTGATTTTGCAAATAAATTGAAAAATTACGGATAAGTTCCATTTATTGATCTACCCTTGTCGCATTAATGGAAATTTCAGTGCATCAAGCCCTGTGTTCAACTGACAGAAACTATTGTCCCACTGCAATCTCTTATTAATTTAAAATTAAAACCAACTCATTACAGAAACTTTAATAGAGGTTGCACTGATAAATGCAACAAAAATAGTTTTGCTTAAAAATGGTTTCTTTGCGTGAGTTCCTACTTTAAATATCGATGACGTCTTTCTTGATAGTGGCATAATACTGGAACTGAAAACAGAAAGATCTTTGGGGGGAGGGAGGGAGGGAATAGATGCAATCCTAGTAATGGCTGAAAAATTTTAATCATGACCATTTTCTCACTAATGGGGATTAAGCTATCTCGAAAAAGAATATTGCTTTACGGATAGCTGAAATGACCGTGCGTCAAGCTATAGATTATCGCTACACTCCGCGATATTGCACACCGAGTCTGCGATATTTACAAGAAAATGTATCATTGATGTTATACTTAAATTCAACATGGTCAATAAGTGAGTGACTGTGTAGTGCTACTGAAATAACCAGGAAATGAAGTTAAATATAAACTTTAAAAAGGCTAAAAATGGGAATAATTCGTCCCAAACACTTTAAAGGATACCTCTACCAAGGACTGCATATAAACTTCACAACTTTTGCAATGCGTGATGCTGACGATTAAAAGAATTTTATGCAAGCTCGCCAAAAGTAAAAATTCCCACTTTAACACACATGGATACCGGATTGGAAATCATTTCAGAGACAACTACAAAAAGAAGAAAATCTGACTGCACGAGACATTAATTAATTCAAATATAGATTAGGGATACGTGGCTCCCTGGTCATTATCATGCACAAGTAGGTGCAGATAAATCCGCAAAAAGGAAAGGATGTAATGACTGTCGAAGAAGTAACTTCACTTTCGATTGCATCCACATCGTTCTATTTTCCTGTCGGCATTCTTTCCGTACGAAATATTCTTCATTGAACATAAAACAGCCCAGAGCACTGATTCCTTGTTGTGGCCGCATAGCAATTGAGCTCAGTTCTGGAAGTTCGTTAGGAGCGGTTCTGCTCAGAGGAAAGGAACTTCCCAGGTCAAAAAAGGGAAAATAAACCTTTTGGGATCGAGTAATCCCCGCATAGTTTGTACAACAGTAGTCGGAGCTTCAATTCGCAAATCTGAGTTAATGCAATGTTCTTTAGCATGCAGTTATATTTTGAAAAGCTGTGCGTTTAAATCTTTAAATCTCTTCATTTGACCCTTAGTTGATTATGCATGACTTACCGCAACAGAAGAAAACTAAAACTTTGAAGGAACTGGAAGAGATCGCCATGGCTTGTTGACAGTTACAGTAAAATAAAGTTATTAGGACTGTTGCGCAGTTTTTATAGACTGGAACAAACCAATTAATTATGCCTTGACGTGTGCTTAGTATTTGATATTAGTCCATAAACGTTCCAGGCCTTGTTAGCATATTGTTTCGTGACTTATTTTTCACATGAAACTTTCATCAGTTTTAAGTGATAGCAATTCATATTTAATGGATATATTGTGGTGTTTTTACAATAGTTCTAAGGAAAAATATTTTCCGGCTATCCTAAAAACGAAAAGAAAAGATGCAACGAAACCCTTCGCTATTATTAGCTGATTTTTTTACGTTTTTGGTATCCAGTATTGCGTTGTTTGAATATATTTTGCGTGTTAGCTGTTTCGGATAAACACTAAATTTTGCTATGGTAACAAAAGTAATTGTTTACTCCTTTCTAATGGAGAAGTATATTGAACTACTGCAAGGGAAAATATTAACAAAACCAGGGTAAAAATTAAATTATACCGTGGTGGCCGTATACACAAAAAGGTTCCTTTATCTTTGCGTGACATATTTTTTGCGTTAGGGATAGAGCACAATTCGAATTTGCCCCATAAGAGTAATCTCTTTTATGAATTCGCCTGCTTCCCATGAAACTGCCGGGGTCGGAGTCTTGGTTAGTCTTTTCGTGGTTTTTAGCGAGTTCCCTATTTTTAAAGACGGCATTCTTCTTTTCCACAGCTGCAGTTTTTGTTGTCTGAGTACACAGATGACGTCACTCAAACCAGAAAAATAGCTACAATTACAATATAATCAAATACCTTCAGCCCTAGACTCTCAGAATAAGTACTTTTTTTGCCCGATCATTCTGTGGGAGGCTAAGCAACTCGAAAGAGAACTTGTGCCTCGGTTATATATTACTGGGTACAAGGCCAGCTGCATTTTTCTACCTTATGAACAATTAGTTACATTTTGGTTTTTGGAAGCCTAGAAATATCTAAAGCTTTTAAAACAGGGACGTAGCTACTATGGGGTAAACCTACTCACGTACCTCGGCGAAAGGTCGGACCAGTTTTATCTTGTTTTTCCCGAAAAAATGGTTATTGCTAAGTGACTCATGATCATTAAAAATAAGTATGAAAGAAGTGTTTTGATATTGCCTGGGATGAATTTTTCAGCTGAGACCAGTCGACCCTAGTGAAAACCGACATTTTAAGCAACATAAACTTTGTCAGTGGTTTTGATTATCAAAATAACTCATTCGAAGCTCATTTTTCTATTTAAGGAAACTGCCTTTCTAAAAAGTAGAAAGCCCATATTGTATAAGTATTGCATTTGATCAGTTCACAGCGGACATAAGATTAACAGACACGAAGTAGTCATTCGCTGACTAAATGGGCAATATCCTATCAAAATTTCCGTAGTTCTTTCGGCTAATACATGGCTTCCTCGATACACTCATTTTGGTCTTATCATGATGAGTTGACAACTGAACTGATAATTTGGCGAAATAGTAACAATTCAAATCAGTCCCGCCACTGGCTCCCACACGCACCACTAACTCCCAAGCACTTTGCTTGAGTAGTTCTTCTCATTCTTCAGGGCGATTCGTTCCCACATTCCTGTGCATTTTAGCAAAAAATATAAAGAACAGAAAATATCCACTGACGCCTTAATCTATATTTTCCTCTCTTTATTGCCAAAGGTGCATGTCATAGTTTAATAAGGAAGTTAGAAAATGAAACTTGTACCAGTTCGAGACAGCTGCATATCTTAGACAATAAGAGGCACGCACTTTTGATATTGTGTACCTTAAGAGTGAAATATTGTATTGTCGATGAAACATCGACGAGTAGTCACTAATTTTACAGCTTTAACTTCTTCTTTGGAATTTTTTTTTTGGGGAAGGTAGGTTATGGTTAAATTAGGCGTGTTCAATTTTATTTTCAGCGAATTATTTCATTTCAGAAGTATCACGCCTTATTTGGTAAACGCCGAAATTTTCCACCCTTCTTTTGATCGTTAAAGCTCGTTAAACTCTAAGAGCCCAATTACTATAACTCTAGAAAATTGTCAGGATAAATAAACAGTTTTAAAGCTACCCGTGGGAAAGTATAAGTATCATGACTTTGTCATAGTGCAAGATGACTGACTTATGCACGCTAGCGCTCCCAGAGACTTGTTGGTAGAAACAATAATGTTGCCAGAAAGGCGTGATGTTGAAAAGTAAGTCGACTCAAGAATCAGAGGTGAATGGCGTTATTGTATGTTACGTCTGTTACTTACAAACCAAATAGAAGGGAACCAATACGATTCTGTAAGGAGTTTAAGTGGCCGCTTGAATATTAAGAATTTCGGGAATTTTATAACAACACAGAAACAAAGTCATAATTTATCCAACAGGAAAGAAATTTAAAGCATTTAAGATTTTTTTGATTTCTTTCGAATGCCTGAAATGTTAAATTTATGAAGAGATTTAACCTCCACATGTTCTCCCTTCAGCAATTTTATTAGTATGGTGCATAAAAAGGATTTCTCTCCCTCTCTATATATAACAAGCTGCAAGATCAGACGATCCTTCTCCTTCAACCGATCACAAAGCTATTTGAAAACTTTCTAATCAAAAGTTCCTTTTCCGTGTAATTTAAACGCTTTCATATGTACGGCAATGTGGCCTTAGGTTTCTTGATTCCCAAAATCTAGAATAATAGCATAGTCTTCAATCCTTGTTAATCCATTTAATTATAGCCACATTTCTAAAAAAAAGAACACTGGTGTGATGCGTCGGTTTATGTCGTGGGCTGAAATAAGCCACACGCGAAGGGCTTAGTATTAAATGGCACTATGTATATATAGCTGGATGGAAGAATGCTACAATATGGCAACTAAACGATTAATATGTTTAAATCTGCGCAATGCCAAAAACCGTGATACCGCAAAGCCAATTCATGTATTAACATGACGCTTTTTAGACAATTATTTTTCCACACTGACTCCAAGTAATTCATGTTTCTCGGACTGACATCCTTGTTCGAATTTATAGTTAGTAAAACGCGATTCTAAGAAGCACAGCTGGAAGCGGATTAGTATTTAAGACAATACCGTATTTTTAATCCTCTTTTTAACTACTACTATTTAATGAAAAGTAAAAGTATAAGTTAAAAACACTTTTGCATTTGAGCATATCGTCAAATATTAGTCATATTACACTCTGGTCAACTAATTCAAAAGTAAAAAATTCTGAACATTAGTCACTGTGGCTTATATTTCTTGGTGTTTTTCCATGATATATAATTATATTTTTCTCAATTCGATCCACAATAAAATATACTGGCTACTGGAACGATCGGCAATGTACTCGAAACCTTACAAACACGGAAAAGAGCTCAACAAAGACTCACAAAAGCGGATATTCTTTTTATTTTAACGTAACGATATACTGTACTTAATTTTTGCGCATATGTTTAATATCAATTTCTCGCGCGGAGGGTGGAATATGAATGAACGTACAGTCCTGCAACACTGTCATGATTAATCCTCTAATTGTTGTTGTTGTTGTTGTTTTATGTAAATTATGTGTCATTGATGTTGAATTTCCCGTTATATTAATTATATTGACAAACTGTAACGTAAACAATGCAAATCTCCCAAGTAACATGCGATTTCTCTTTGTCATGACAACCACTGAATCACCAAGGGCAGCGTTTTCCTCTTTTGATTCAGTTCTTAAGACAAGTAACTTTTCTACTATTGCGGGCTTTTAGGTAAGTTACCCCAACGCTCCCTCCCCGGGGAACACTCAACAAAGTTTTACAGGGAAGGGTTCCTATCAAGGCCTTCAACCCTGGCCCTGTTTAAGCTTTGCTTTGACCTTGCTTCATTATCCTGGGTCATTTCGTGCGGCACTCAGAAAGAAGTGTTTAAAGATTAACCTAGCATTATCAAATTACACTCAACTCTCGCCTTACGGACACCCCGCGGTAACGGACTCCTCGATAACAACGGAAAGTAGCCAAGTCCCAGGCACAAATAAACAGGTTACCAGCCAGGCGTTCAGATCGTGGAGACAGCGCAAAGAGATGCGAGCAGGAAAAAAAAAACAACGAGGGGGCATTTGACTGAACTCCCTCTATTACAGAGTCTCGCTGATAAGGACACAAACTCAAGGTCCCTACAGTGTCCGTTATAAAGGGAGTTTTGATATCACACACTGCTAACGTTCACACCCTGATGAAGATTACCTGTCCAAAAATACACCCTTTTCAAGACGGGATAATGAACTTTGAAGTTTTGAACATATGAAAATCATATATTAGAACTTTGTGACACAGGACCCCGAAAATCATATCCTGTTTGGCGGCACATACCCGTTTAGGCCACTAAAGCTCATGTTCAACAGGAAAAAAAATGCTTATACCCCGGGGGGGGCACTTGGGTATTTTTTGGGTGGGTATGTGCCGCCCGGGACTCCAAATTGGCACCCCGTTCTAAAACGAAATTGATACCCCGTTCTAGAAATGGGCCAATTTTTTATACCCCGTTCTAGAATTCGCCCTAAAACTGAAACCCCGTTCTAAAATGGGCCAATTTTTTATATTCCGTTCTAGAAAGTTTGTAAATTGAAATAGCCCTGTTTTTTTAAAAAGCTATTTCTTTATTTGTTCGACTTATACATCAAATAAATGCTTCTTCATAATCAGCAACAATTTTAAGCAGAGGATAAAGCCGTGATCCACAATTTTTTATAGCCCGTTCTAGAAAACGCCTCTGAAATGGATACTCCGTTCTAAATCAGGAGCTTCAAAATCACGACCCCGTTGGGCGGCACATACCCGTATAGGTAATGTATGGGAGTACCCCCCCCCCCCCCCCCCCCCCCCCGCCGGGGCTTATACAGACTGGGTACAGAACAGCGGTGTTCTGAGCCGACGAAAAATAGCGGTCAGCGGATTAATTTCAACATGGCGTCTGAAGAGAAGCATGCGGTTTATTCGATCTCTTTACAGGAAGCAAAGAGAAAATGCTCCGAAAAACATTCTTGTTTCGTGAGAGTTGAATCAATCGAACATGTTGGTCTTAGTCCACGATATCTCGGGCAACTAAAGAAAGGAGTGAACGAGGAGTTGACAAATAAACTGATGAGATATTCGGATGTTTTGGAAGGTGTCCCTGTTAGCTACGAGGGTTTTCGCATTCTGCAAAGAAGTGGCTCTATTCTTGATGAACTTCCCTTTATACACTTTGATGTTAAAGTTAATTTCATCGTCTTCAAGCCAAAGATCGGAAGGACACTTGTTGGAGTTGTAAACAAGATCGGTGTAGATCACGTGGGATGTTTGGTTCATAATTGTTTTAATGCTTCAATCTCGAAATCTAACTTCAGAAATGGACTTATTTATGACAGTTTGGATATTGGGTCTGACTTTATATTTAAGGTTATTGAAACTGAGGCCGTGAATGGCGTTTTGTCGATAACAGGAGAAGTTGAAGATCATCGAAAACATTCAAGGTAATTATTAGCCTTCGTCACAGGAGTGGTAACAGGTCGTTTCTCCCGAAGTTGTTTCCCCCCGGACTTAAGTCGATTCGCCCGATGTTTATTTGTCATTCTTAAATCCTGGAAAAAGAAATAAGCATGAAAAAACAGTGACCATACATGTGGATCAACAAAGATCAACAAAGCAGTCGTTGTGTTACCATCGCTGAGATACATTTAGACTTTAGTTTTATGTACAGTCTTTTAGTATCTTGAATGTAATTATCGAGATGGTAAAGACCTTTCAGACTGCTGGACCTTTTTAGCAATCGCAGAAATAGTACATGTATCCAAACTTAACTAAAAATTATCTTTTCGTGTTGTAGAGTATTGTTTGGCATCAGGTGAATCAACTTAAACCTTGGTGAAACAACTTCAGGCGAATCAACTTTCAGGCAAAACGACCACAATTCGCAGGAGTAATTTAACTGTGGTTAGTAACCTCTGCCAAACAGTGCCAACATCCTTGTTCTGGGCCCTCAACGGACTCAATGAATTACCAGAAGTGCATTTCAAATTTCCTTTCATCTTGATTGGAAAATCGATAATGGCTTTTTTAACAAGGCAATCTTTGTGCATACTCAACTCCTGGTACACAGGTGGAGGTCCAGAAAACTAAGGATTTCTGCTCTAGTTCAGAGAGGAACTTGACCAGAGCTTATTTCTGTTTGTGACGCAGGCTAGGTAATGATAAACAAAAAATCAGTTTAATCAAGTGAGTTTGATAAAGTAGATCTCTCACTGTAAAGATATTCCACAGCTGATGTTTCCAGCGCTACTGTCTATCAGTCTAATCAAGAGAACGCAAGTTGAGTTTGGATTACAAGTTGAATCATGGGGCAATGTAGGTGGGAACATGGTAAAATGAAAAACAAGACTAAATGTGAGTTCACTGATTGGAGTCGACATGACCAGCATGTCTGGCTCACAACCTGGTGGTTCCACATTCGATTCCCACTCTGGCTACTTGCTGGAATATATTGTTCTTGGTCATCCCAAGTTGAAAACTGTGAATAACCAATGGGTTGCCTCCTGCCAGTTGGGATTTTTAATCCCCAAAATTTTGTATTTGGATTGTTTGTTTCAAATTTATATTTTGTGTGGATTGCCTGTAAACTCCTGACTAGTTAGATAAGATAAGTGCACTTTCCACTATAAACAAACTGTAAGCAGTTTTGTTCTATTCCCTGAGTACTAAAGATTGGTTAATTCCCCACAGAATCAAGAAATGCTTTTGGTTTAACTAATAGATTCTTGTTTTCCAAAGTACCACATCCTAGCTAAAAGTATAGAGGGGGATGAATCGGGGTATGCAAATCCGCCGATCCGTTATGATTTATTGACCAAATCCGCCATTAAAATTTCACCTTGAATCCAAAATCCGGGCAAAAATATTTTTATTACACGCAAACTCCAAAATCCGGGCCTAAAAAATCGATGAATCCACAATCCGCTGCAATTGCAGGATCCGGAAAATTCCGATAAAATCTCACTTTGAATCCGAAATCCGGGCAAAAATATTTTCAAAATCTGCTGATCCATTTGCCTTTTCACCCCCCTCAGTATAGCATGAATAATAATTTTGGTGTTTCACTTTGGTCACCTGTGGTTACACCACTTGACAGTTCACAGACTAGGTCCCAAGGGACTCTCACTTGTGGGAGACTACATCGTACATTGTAGTTGCTTAGCCGTGCATTCAAATGATAAATCATTTCTCTGTTTAGGAAAAGGAAACACAAGAATCAAGAAGAGGACAGAACCAACACACCAGAAAGAACAAATGAAACACATTTAGAAAGGATGAATGGTATAAATGATCTTGATGAAAGTACACACTCAAAATCAACAAAAAAGAAGAAAAAGAAAAATAAAGTGGTGATTGATTTATCCTAAAGAGAGAAAGGAAGAGAGAAAAAAATAATTCCTTATAAAAGGAAATTCTTATGACATCAAGCAAGGAAATCTGTCTTGCCATAAGTGTAACAGGCAGAGATAAGATCACTTTTCTTATCTTTCACCAAAGTTTCTGTTGTAAGGAATCGTTGAGAATATTTTAAGATGCGCTTTTAATTATATTGCTTTGCTCATTCAATAGAAATGTGGTAAAATAATTTAATAATATTTTTATTTATTGAATTTCTTACCGCTTTTTAGTGCAGAATTATGTCAAATGAATTCTGAAGCACTTTAATCCCATTTAGTCTCCCAATCAACCATTCCTCAATATATCTATTGCTATTCCCCAAAGACCAACGCGAGACAAAGAGTGATAATTTTATGCTAGAAAAATTGGGGCACATAAAAGACAACAATGAAAAAAAAAGAGTTTTCTGTAAAAAGGACAAAATGTTGACTCTTTCCAGTCGTTTTCTAGGTGAGTTTAGCATAAATGTGTCCTAGTTTACAGCATCCCATTCTTATGCTAGGCACATTAATGTCTGAGACTTTTAAGTAGTCTGTTAAGTGTGTCATTCAGACACTCATAGCAGTCATCAGACATTAAATGCGCCTGTCTTATTTGCCCTTTTTATACTAGACGTTTAATACACTTTTAACGTCTCAGATGACTTTAACGTCTGTAGCATAAAAACAGCCAATGGCTGTATAGGAGACTTAAGGTTCCCAGAAGCATAATTTTCCTGGAATTCAGTCATTTTTCTTTTAGATGAAGTTAATGTATCCAATGCACCCCATCCCACTTCAAATAGCCTGCGTAGCAAGCGTTTGCGCGCAAGTTTGGCGACAAAATAAGTTGAGACGAGAGCAAAGAAAAGGAATGACAGGGTAGGGAGAGGGGAGAGAAGGAAACAGCGTTTCCTCTTTTCCCCTCCCCTTTCCCCTTCCATTTTGTTTTTTTGCTCATGCTCTAACTTTTGCACAATAACTCAATTGGAAATGCTTGCTACGCAGGCTACTCTACCAAAAATGGAACCCTCCTGTATTATTGGGCATGTACTGTACATTGGAGAGTGGAAGAGGAGGGGTGGGCTGGGGACTACTCTCTGGCCAAAACAAAGTAGCTTGTTGGCTCGACTTTGTGGGCCCAAGTCTTTTCAAGATCAACCCTTGTTGTGTAAAACTTCCCAAAGGATGATTGATATCATTATTTTTTAGTTCCCAGGAAGATCTTTTTGCTAAGAGCACTTTTTTTCCTGCTAACATTTTCACACAAAAATGGGGAACAGATCCTGTGGCACATCACCATTACCCTCCGAAAGAAGTACTCCCCCGGAAAGAAAACCCCTCTTGAAAAGGAGAAGGTTTCTATATTATGCACGCACCCATTTTTTTGTGATAGTTATTTACTTCTACTGCCCCCCGCTGCCTTTCCCGCCATGAGCTGCAAGAAACATTGTATACAATAACAAACTTTTCCTTTTATCAACTCTGATTTTAAGACCTGCGTTAAAAAATAATTTTAAAAAACTGTAGTCAACCGCGTTCTTTCTCTAAGCGGCGAGACATGCCCCCACCCTAGCTAGTTTCTACTCCTCCCTGGCCAGAGTCAGTCCAGCCAGTGTCCAGTCCCTCTCTGACAACATCGCTGCAGTTATGGCGGGTGTTCAGGGAGATCAACACATCATCGTCTTTATTATGGTTCTCACGGATTGTACACACAGTTGTTATTGGAGGATTGATTAGAAACAATGGCTTATAGATTCCACCGCACGTTGCTGCTTCGTCCGCCATTAAGACTCGTCAAAAATTCGAGATCTACGCAAAAATTAAGCAGAAGCTTTTGCACGTGCACAGTGAAGGAAGATCTCTTTGAACCGGTACAATGTAGACCAAGTCCGAGAGATTGCCTCCCTATCAAAAGAAGCTTCGTACTTACCGCTAGGAGAGGCCATCAGACTCTGTCAAGTGATTTCGGTGTACATTTGCCGAGTGTAAAGCAAATGGAAAATTTCTTGTCAGCTCGTAAAATTTTGTTCGAACACGGACACACTTCACTGATTGCTTGTTGTCCATTTTGCACGGAAGGTGGCGTTAGTAGTGAAAAGACTAAAGCGTTTACCTTATACATAAATAAGACTACTGGAAGCCATTTTTGTAAGAACTGTAACGCATCTGGAACGTGGCAGAAATTTAAGGTATTTCTCTCAACTTTTGATTTCATCAGAGGGGAGCTAAGGAGAGGGGATGGGAAGGGGTGTACTTGATAACTGAAATTTCAGGGGTACCTGAAACATTACATCCAGCTTGCTGTTAAGTTGCTGAATTTTCAAAGAAGAATAGATATAAAGTTTACTTTTACAGGAGAGCTTTTACACTCCCTACCTGATAAGTACTGTAAATCCTCTATTAAGCCCCCCTGGGGACCTATTTCAAGCACATTTGAGGGTGGGGGGGGGGGGGGAGCTTAACAGAGATGGGGTGCTTTTTTCTTAATGATGATAGCGAAAGTGATGATTATCCATGAAGAACTAGAATGTAAAGTGGAAAATCTCAGGTACTTGAAGTTAGGGGTCTTGCAACCAAAGATCAAGAACAGATTCAAAATTCCAGCAAGTGAATAACCCGTACTGGACCAGTCCACATAAAGTGATACAGTTCTGAAAAATGAATGAAGTCTATTTTTTAAGTATATGGGGAGCAGGGTAGTTTGCTACACAGCTATTTCTAGTGTCGTCTTGCAACGCTCCTCCCCACAAACAACTGCTGAGAATCGATCCTAAAAAACAACACTAAAAACAGCTGTGACTAGGGGCAGGGGAGAGGGATGTAAAAGAGATGGGGGTACTTTATCACTTTCTTTCCCTGAAATGGGGGTGGGAGCTCAGTTCATGGGGTGGGGAGCTTAATACAGGATTAACAGTACTAGTGATCCACAGGGAGACCATCTGAACTGTTGGAGGTATAGTTTTTGTCACATGCAGTCTGTGATCTGTAATCTCATACTGGCTGCTCTCAGCCTTTTGGTCACAAATGATATCAGAAGAAGTGCAACCATATGAAAAAGTGATGCTTGCTGCAGTTACTCCTCTTATATTATGATTGTAAACGTCCTTTTAGTTTGACCTTAGTTTACATTTACACTGTATTCCTTACATGTATGTACACTGCACATCTATAGATGTCTTGCCAGGAGAAACATAACCAAGAATCCAGTAGGCCTATTTTACAGGACAATTTGACTGATAGTGATGCTGATCAAACAAGTCAGATATGGGACAACTCTACTCCAATATCAATGTCCTCTGATGTTTTGTTGGAAAAACTTAGGGCACAATTTCCAATCAAGGTGATTTTTTCAATAATGATAATTAATAAGAGTAGGTAAATTTAGCAATGCTAGACCAAAGTGACTGGAGAGGGAGAATCCATGTTGTCCGAGCTAGCGCTAGACCAAACTAACTCAGCAATGTTTTTTTAATGGAAATTGTAGGCTGGACTTGTTCATCCTTTGTGTCAGGTTGTTGTGATAAAAATAGATGGAAGCTATGTTAACCCTTTCTGTTGCAAGATCTAAAGGTTCAACATTGGACAATCAACATCCTGAATTTCCTACATCTTTCTAGCAAGGTCTTGAAATTTGTTGGATTTAAGATCAGAAGTTTGCACAGTCAATTGGTTTTCTTATCCGGGGTATTCACTCCTGCATGATGACATCACATAAAACACGCGTAGATTTCAAGGAAAAGTTCCAGCAGTGTAAGCAGATTTTAAACGAGGTGAGTGTTTAGTGATTGCTTTTTTTATTTTCTAGATGTCTTTATTTCCTTGTGGAATTATTCATCGAGTACTCGATCCAGAGCGTTATAGTAATGAATCGCAAGAAAGACGAGAGACTTACATGTGTGTGACTGCTCTATTTGCTGATTTGCGAATAAATGGAGGTGCAGAGATGTTGATCAAATCCTTTTTTATGGACATAGTTTATTTTCTCTGTGCATTCAGCAGTAGTGAAGTGCTAGGCAAAAATACCTCTATGTGGAATTAACTGCCAACTCTAGCTTGCTGGTCTCAGGAGATTACAGAGGAACATAGGTGTGGAGCAAACCAGCTTTGTGTCTAGAGCAAATTCGGTATCACATGCAAATCAAGTATTCTTCACCCGTTGAGGCGTTAAATTTGATCATCAAAATCTCTGCCCTTTGAGGTAAATAATTCAGCTGATAATTTGACCATATAGTCACATTTGTCCGTTGAAGCGAAAGAAAGCTTGGAACTGTGGATTCAAAATGTGTATTGCTCTTTGAAGTTAACCCCTGGCTAATTAAAGACCATTCAATTGTAAAATTCAAATTTGACTGTCGCATTGGAAAGCGCCTGATTGTCCTTGAATATTCCTGAAAATGTATCAGTATTGCCAAAAGGCGCTTCCTGAGTTGTGACAAACAAATGCTTGATTATGACATTTAAATACAGTGTAGAACCAACAATTAAGTTTCATCAATGTGAATGATTCTCGTTATCCATCTGTCAATATCTTTGCATATTCATTCACGAATTAGCAAAAATTGTTAACGTTGAAAAGCATCCAAACACCTAAAAATCTCTTTTCTCCTTTCATCACTAAACTGTTTGTGACCTTGATGAATACTTCCATAGGCAAATAAAAAAATCTAGAAAATACCAAACAAGCATTACTAAAAACTCAGGCCTCATATCATCTGCTTGCACTCTGGAAACTTATTCGAGGGACTTTACCCTTTTATACATCACAAATACACAAAAATAACAAATTTTTTGGAAAGGCAGGCTTAATTCCCAGGAGTCACTTTCATTTTCTTATGCACTTTATTTATCTTCAAACTATTCTCCCTATTTTCCTCCAACTCTGATGCCAGCACTTACTTTCAAATTAAAACTCCTAGTTTATAAGATATTTAACTTTTTTTTCTCTGAAGGAGCTAAGACAAGAGATATTGGAAAAGTTTCAAATAAGATTCACTGAACGAGAGGTATTGTAAAAATAATATTTCAGTATTTCCTGCATGTAGATCATAGTCAAGGCAGGTGGCAGACATGCATTACAGTAGTAAGTCTACATCGTCTATTCTTTTAAAGTGCACTATTATGTTTTTACCAGTTTAAAGGACCTAATGGGAAGACAAAGAAACATGACTGTATTGTGTTCCCATGGTATGATGTCAACAAGTCAGCAGTAAAGGCTGTGAAACTTGTCAAGCTGGAAGTAGACTCTGCATCTGACTCAAGTTTCACCATAGAGCCTCGGTAAGGAGTTTAATATTTAGACAAGGACAATATATCGGTTATCGTACATTTAAATCATTCGAGTAGGTTAAACAAGTCAGGAGGGCTACTAGGGATCAATGGCCATACGTACAAGTTGAAAAAGGGAAGAATACATCCTAATCCATTTAATGTTGGACTTAGTCACCTGTGTTACCTGCAGACATTTGGCGATGCCACATTCCCTGAAAAATGACATCTGAAGTTCAAGCATAGGAATTGCATACATTACTGATGTTTTGCCACTATCTAGAACTGTAACCAGTTCTTTTTATCAGTTGAAGCAAGTTTTCAGCTAGTCAGAAGCACTTAGAAATACATGAAGTTCAACCCAGTTTTGGGTAGTGATGCATTAACAGTATGGAATTTTTTTGCACTCATTTCTAAGCTTTTTCTGGCTAAACATACTTTTATAAACCTGGCTCCCTTTCATAATCAAGTAAACAATGTAATCAATTCATTTATTTTGCTATTTATTCAGCCAGGGGTTTCTGGGATTGTTTGGATGGAATACGGTAGATTCTGAAGCTAAGGAGGTTTGTTATGTTTTACTCTGCATTACTATCAAATGAATATTAATTCAACTATCTATTTAACAATTTTATTTTGGACTAATTTAGTGAGTTGACAGCTCTTGCTATGTGTATGTGAACATCAGTCAGACTCAATATCAATTGATCAAGATTTTCATAGAGTTTTGAGTGAATATCCCTTGACATCTTTTTTTCCTTCTTCTTTGTCTTCTCATTAGGTTGTGTTGACATCAACAGAGTTTGATGCTATAGCTGTGAATCAGGCGACATCATATCCAGCAATATCTCTACCCATGGGAATAAACTCACTACCCCCTGAGGTGGGTGTGGTTGATGCGCCAAGTGTAAAATGCAGAGGTTGCAGTGATGCTTAGCCTTTTACCCACAGGATGTGGCCTCTTACTGTTTTGTATGCACTTTGATTGTAAGATCCAGGGGTTTATCTAAAAGTTTGACATGTCAGGTGGAGCCACCTCAGATGCAAAGTTTATTTTAAAAAGGGGTATTTGGGGTAAGATGGGGGAAGTGAAAAGTTGTGAGAGATATGTAGGTGGGACAAACAGGCACCTAGTGATCCCCCTATATCAGCCCAGTAGAGACAGTAGAGTTAGGTTATTTGCTTGGAAAATTACATGTAAATCCAAAGACATACATGTACATGTAGTGGGAACAACCTGGGTGTAACTCATCAAAATACAGTGAAAATGGTCAAACTTTGGTCTAGAATTGCGACTTGATTGTGATACAAAATATATAATCGCAGCTAAAGTGGATGTTGTTGTTAATTTTTTATCTTAGGTAATTTTTGTTTTTCTTTTGTTTTTGGGTGTCCTAACATACAGCTGTATGCTAATGAAGTTGAAACAAAAGAAAAACAAAACTTACGTGAAATAAAAAATTAACTACAACATAGACACTATTTGACCTTTCGAGTGGCTCTTCTAGGGTCTGGCTTAATTGTTTCTCCCAGCATAGTTGAACAAGTAGACATTGATTTGGCAGCAAAACTTGCATCTGGGAAATGAGTCAACTCAATAACATTTCATTGTGTCCAGGTAGGGAATCTCATCTGCAACACTTTTGCCTTTAACGTCACCATTGCAATTCGGAAAACTTTTGCGTCCACAACAGTTTTTAGAAGTAGCATTGTTACTTCGAAGTCTCTTAGTCAAAACACCCTTCATTTTCAGAAACATTGTTGAGGTTACCTGGACTTCATGAAAATAAATGGTTTACTTTTCAGGTTCTTCCTCAACTTGAACAGTTTGAAAAGATCATTCTCTGGTTTGGAAATGATGTTTTCTCACGACAAGCTGCTAACCAGTTTTCAAGAAAACTAAATCTGAAAAGATGTTTCCTCGTCAGGTACGTGTATGTAGCCGTCGCTACCATACAATCCCAAAAACCCATGGTCGATGTAACAGGCCATTTCAGAGTTGTCCAAGCCTCTGTTTCAAAGTGAGGCTAAGTGCGAAGCCATTGATATGAACATATTTTTTCATTCTCTCGCATTAATAAAACGCATTATCACAAGAACGGTTTTGTGCTTAGCCTCGGTTTTTTTAGAGTTTTTGGAACTCGGAAATGGCTTATTACTTAAGGTTAACGGGTGTAAGTTGTGAGACAAAATTTAATGTTTCGTCTACTCCAACATTGAAGTTTTTCCTCTTAGTCTTTGATTGTCATGATGGAGTAGCCAAATTTGTTTCAAGACTGTAATTTACAACATACTGAAATGACCCTTTAGTGTAACGTAGCTTTATTCATTGCCGACGATGGTGGTCGGCATCGCAAGACGTAGCTCAATACTGATAATAATATTAGGGAACTTAAGCAACAACAACGGTGACGGCAACAAGAATGGCAAAAAAGCAAGAGGTTTGCATTGGTAGAACAACAACTGTGCATGTGCATCACGCATTTTTGTACAGTTCTTTGCCTTCCCTGCATGACTACATGAAAGTGAAACGTCCTATTTTTACGTTTAGTGGAGAGGTAAACACAAGACAACAAGTGACTTGTTTGTAGCCGTCGCCGTCATTGTTGCTTAAACTCCCTAATTTTAGTCTGAAACACAGGCTAAGAATGCAAAAAACGGTCCACTACCTCTTTGTGGCCTTTGCCCAGTGTAACATCGTTTTTGTGTATGTTTTGTTTTGATCAGGCCTACTGGTGAAACAAATCCTATGAACGCTTTGGACGCTTTGAATTCGGTAAGAGGCCGGCAATGAAACAACTGCTACACATTTTTAAACGAATTGCATTAAATTCCCCTTAAAATTCATTGGGACTGTTCACTGCTGGTGGATACACTCAAACACTCTACTTGCTTTAAACAAATGCTTGCGCTTAATGTAATACAGTTTGTACGCTAGATCATTTTAGGTGTGAGAGTTTATGGAATGTTGGCCGTGGGTCAAAAATAGTTATTTGTTATGTTAATAACACAGTACACCCAAGAATAGCTTCCTTTGTTTGATATGCCCTTGGACCTTGTTGGTTTTGCTAAAATTTCAATTACGTGTCTTGCTTGCCATCCGATCAAAATTACTTGTCTTCAGGTCATGAAAAATTGATTAGTAAAAAAAAGAAAAAGAAGAACTGGGAAAATAGTACAAGTTCTTCTTTCTATATGGAGGCATTTACACTAGGACACTGAGATACTCGGTTTCTGGGAAACTTCCCACCTAACCCTTCCTTAAGCTAACGTGGACACTTTCTTCTCACGTAGGGCAAAATTTTGGCTTAGGGGAGGGGTAGGTGGGCAGTTTTTCAGAAACTTAATTGATCCAGTTTCTCTTGAGAAAACTGTCACCAGTGTTCTTAAGTTTCAGTGGTCTCTTTGCCCCACCCCCATGGTTGTTGGTTGGCCAGGCGAAGAGACAGCTGACATTTCAGACTACAAACTTTCCCCATGTCTTTGTTATTTCTGCATTTTGTTTATTGATGCTGTTGTTTTCTCTGCAGGGTTGTGATCTCGCGTCGCTAGTTTCGTCTGCTCAACAAATCAGTCATGATAAAATCACCACCTTCCATCAGGTCTGCTACTTTACCACCATACAGGCAGCTACACGTTAAAACTCTCCCTACATCTTTCCCAGATCCGGCAGTGGGAAATTTGCTAGCCAGAGTTTAAGATTGTCTAAAACAAGACAATCCGTAATAATTACAGTCGACTTAATATTTGACCACCCCACATAAGCGACCATCTGTCCAGATCACCATCATTTTTCCAGTGAAGAGCATAAAGTATGCTAGTGGATTTTTGCGTTTGTTTATCAAGTAATTTATTTCTTGACTCATGCGTGTATTCACTCGCCTGGTTTTATTTTCTTGTTACAGTTGAGGGGAGAAGTATATGACCAATTTGTTAATGCTGATCAAGTTGCTGGAGTAAAGGTTTGGTGATTTTCGTGTTTTATTGTTGTCAAAATCAACAAAAACTAAAGTAAAAAGGCAAACGTTATTCCCTGGCTTGTTCATCGTTATCTTCTCTACTCTACCCTACGTTCTACTCTAATTCCAAAATAACCCTTCGTTTTTCTTCACAGTGGACACGATTTCCTCAGTTAAACAGTATTTTAAAAGGAATGAGGCGTGGAGAGGTTACAGTTTTTACTGGCCCAACAGGAGCAGGAAAAACCACCCTGCTAAGTGAGATGTCTTTGGACCTTTGTATGCAAGGGGTGAGTACTTACCATATCAGAGAGATTTAGAAGCATGTTGGCAGTTTGCAGCTTGTTTACGTCTGTTTGTACTACATGACTAAGTTCTCCCTTTACATGTTATTTTCCGTTCAGTATGGTCTACACAGTAATCATTAGATTCATTACAGGCTAAATTTTTAGCCCAATTTAGGTCGATTTTTATCTCGCGTTTTCCTTTGGAAAAATCAACCCGATTAATTGTAGCATGTAAACAGGCCCCTATATGTTGGGCCAAAGATCTTACCGACAGACTGAGTCGTGTAAACCGGCCTTTAAGCAACTTCAATAATAGGTGTAAATTATTTTTGTTGTTTTTTATGATAGGTAAACACTCTTTGGGGGAGTTTTGAGATTCGTAATGTTCGTCTTGTGAAGATGATGCTTTGTCAGTATTCAGGGTGAGTTACGTAAAATAAAACGAAAGTGATAATTGCTGGCCTATCATAGCAGCCGTAGACAAACCAATCAAACAATCTCAACGGGAAGAAAAATGGAAATATGCTTGCGAGAATTTGGGTGCTTCTGATTGGTTTAGAAAGTGGTGGGAAGTTTGTCAACTAATCATGGAGCATAGCAATACGAAACCCAAGCTTGGTAAGACCTAAACCCCCTCCCAGATTTGGAAAGATTGCTGGAGCCGAGGGTTTACAGATAAGCTTGACAAAGGCTAAATGCTGATGGCTGTTCTGGGAATAAAGAAAGAATGTAATGCGTTGCCTTTTTTTTTAGGGATCGATGACATCAACACTTTACCTTCAGTTCCTTTTTATTGTAAATTTCTCGCAGTCCGCGCGTGCAAATCTCACATTATTCACTTGAAGAATTTTTCCGGAGTAATTGTTTTTTTTTTTTTCAGTTTCTAAGTACTTTGCGTCTCGCACGAAATTTAAAGGCGTTAATTGAAGACTCGATTTGGCGTGCGGGGGGCCCTTGAATCTTGGCAATCAGACTATTTAACTCACCGAACTCAATTCTAGGTTGTAAACGGCCAACTCTCGACTGTGTTTAATGTTACTTAATGTAAATCTTTAGGGGTTAGTGCTAGGCCCCTACATTGTTCGCCTTGTACATCAATGACGTAGCAAATTCAGTTTCCTCTGGCTTTGTTTAAATGTGTACAAATGACACCACCGTACAGGGCCCGCGCAACAGCCTTTAAGTGCGGAGACCGCTGGATTCAATTGCGTAGGAAAACTGGGGGAGTGATCCGAGGGCGCCGGTCTCTAAGCCCATTAAAATGGGTCTAGCTATTACTAGAATGCTACGATTAACAGATTCAATCATCTAGCAAAAAGCAAATTGGTTGTTATCGCTGAAAAGCTGAATGCAGTGTGTTTTCCACTTTTTGAGGAAACAATCTAAATTCCGGTCCGTTTTCTCCGGCTTTCCAATACTAGCAAGTCGATCCTTGTTCATCAGTTTAGATCAATTTAAGCTTGTTTGTGGTGTTACTGGATTGGGGGCCGGATTGCGGAAAATATTAGCTTGGATGTGCAGAGATAAACCTGATTCTCCTTTTAGAATATCAACCTCATCATTAAAACTTGAATTAGTTGATATTGGGAGAGAATTCCAACTGAAAGTGTTGTGAACACCTGGGCATTTTGTTCGCAGGTTGAATTTGGAAAAAGACGTTGACAAGTTCCAGTACTGGGCGGATAAGTTTGAGATGCTTCCCATGTACTTTATGTGTTTCTACGGAGCTCAAAATATCAACACAGTTATAGAGGTGAGTTTTACCAGCGCCTATGTTTGCAAGTAAGTTGTTATTCACCAAGCCCTTGGAAATGACTTGTTTGCACTTCAAACGAAAAAATTGAATAGATGATAAACCGTTACAGTACTTTGCACCAAGATTTGGCGCAAGAAGAAGCCTGGGCAGCTTATAGCTCATTATATTTGTGCAAGAAATTTTTGAAATTGTAACAGCTCTTCACTATCGCTTCTGCAAATGGAGGACGTTTCGGTATGATTCGGGTCGTCTTTGTCAGAGTACAAATAATCTTTTGAATACTACGGGCTATCTTCAAGATTATCTGGAATATCGTCGAAATTAGCCGAGTACGTCTGATATTGCTGATGTCCTGGAATATGCGGGCGAAGTAACAGGTTGTCTAATAAACTACAGGCTGTGGCTTCGCTGTGGCTAGGATAAATTTTACCTCTCTCTTCTAATCGGCAGCAAGTAACTTGGGTGTTACACTATATTATTCCTTATCAGCAACATTTCTGACAGGTTGTTTTCTTTCTCTTAGACTATGAGTCACGCTGCTTATGTTTACGATATTGAACACGTCATCGTTGACAACCTACAATTTATGACGTCATACCTCAGGTATGTAGTTACCCATAATGCATTTTATTTCCGCTCCTTTTTCTTCCTTCGTAGCCTATTGCTGGCCCCAAGATGAGATGAACAGCGCTTCTGAAAAGTACAATGTGAAAACGCGTGGGGCTGTGGAGAGAGGAACGGGTAGGAGCCCACTGATCCAGCTCCTGGTATACCTTCTCACTGGAAGCATCATTACCTACCGCAATAGTGTGGACGGATCGTTATCAGTCATCCGTTTGTCATAAGCAAAATGGTCAACGCGAATCGTGCGTGTGATTTTGGCCAATCCACGATGCCTCTCTCGCCTTCTTTTCGCGCCACCGCAGCTCCCTCTTCCCAGATCACGTGCGTCTTATTTTTGCTCAACCTTGTTTTCGCGACAGCCCTGCGATCTCAGAACCTGAAGCAAGCTATTCTCTTTTGGGGGTTGGAGTTTGCACTCAACCTGAAATTTTAAAATATTCTTCCACAACCCATAAAAACCTCTTTAAAATCATTATTTTTCTACCTATCTTTGAAGTGTTTTTCATTGTACGTTTGAGTAGTAAATATTAATCTCGTGTGGTTTTTGTTATGACTTTTTACACTGTGTCGGGTAATTGAACCTTGACATTTTCTGTCATTAACTAAAGGTTTGTCTGCCTTTTTTGTTTATTTGTTTATGTGTTCAATATTTTCCAGTCGAGGAGACGACAGGTTTTCTGCCCAGAATCACGTCATCGCTGCATTGAGAAATTTTGCAAGTACCAAAAATGTTCATGTTACGTTGGTCATTCACCCAAGAAAGGTGTGTGTGTCTATTCATTAAAGCTATTAGCGGATTGTTCACAGTCCCCTGTTCCTTGTAAGATCGTCGGGATCGAACAACTACTCTTAAGGGCGGCTATTTTGGCTTCAAATGTGCCGTGCCAAGCCTGAAGATAAGTATCAAATCTATATAGGGGGGAGGGGGGAGGGGGGAGGGGGGGAGGACAGTTTGGGAGTAGGCGAGAAAAATATTTTCTCTTTTTTTCTCGCCTCTCTTCGCTACCGCTATAAACCCCGGGGCCCGCCCCCCTCGGTACTTTTGAAAACAAGGTGGCCGCGCGTAACGGTAAGCGCTTCATCTCGCGATTTTTTTCAGAAAAATAGAAAACTGCGAGCAGTCTACTTTCCACTTTACTCTTTTAAACAGCGTCCGTTAAATTCTGGAATAAGAATGAAAGACACTGAAGGAAACTAACCCAATGGACCTCTATTAAAAGAACCATTATGTTTTTCTAAATATTAGCTTGGGCTAATATTCAGTAGGAGTTCAGTAAACTTTTCAATGTCTTGTTTTTCTAAAACGAATGCTCGTGACATCCCCATCTTCTCGAACAATTTGCGTCACCAGTGCGTTCGCTGATGAACCCACCTATTCAACTTTGACTTAAGGTTTTGGGTGTTAGAAGATAGTGGTATTTATAGTGAGGAAATGTCTCTTCGTGATTTCTGATGTTTGTGCTCTTTGGGGTTCTGCGTTTAGGCTTCATTTTAAAGGTTCGGGCACATTGCTTAATTGTATCATGCGTCTACTTCTGAAATGGTTTCGCGCAATACTGCAGGTGTGCAAACGCCTTTTATTTTTAGAATATTGCGCGCAGACAAAGAATTTCTTTATGTGTCTACTTTCTGCCGCGTTGCTCCGTACGACTAATTGCGTGACGCAAATTTCATCTTCAACCACTTAAACTTAACACACTCACATCAGGGAGGCATCATTACTCGTCACTTCATTTTGTTGTAAAGTCAGTGCGCCATAAGCAGTCTGTTAGAAGTCCGCCAGCCAGTATTGTAAATCACCATCACTGAAAAGCCCTGAGGGGAGTCGATGGTAACATATATTTTCACAAAACCTCTGGAATTATATTTCGCCCTTCGTACGAAATACTGTAGTTTGTAATCATGGAACAATAAATGTTGTCAGCAATATTGCTAGCAATATGACGCGGCATTTTCTGTCTTAACGGAATGTCGCTTCACGTCCATTGTCTTTTTTTAGGAGAATGACGATGTTGAACTTCAAACGGCGTCCATTTTTGGAACTGCCAAAGCAGGTCAAGAAGCAGACAATGTGATCATCCTGCAGAGTAAGAAAGGAACAGCGCAGAAATATCTACAGGTACGTAATTGGGCGCTCAAATTAAGACGTGAAGATTCATAATCAGAATTGTTTGTTGTCTAATAGCTAATTACACAGTTTGGGAGTGTTTAGTATCATATTGTGATGATACCCGTTTAATATGACCAAATTTTCATGGCCTATTGTCATTCCACTTTGTCTCTGGAGGGACAAGTCTGTACCAGGCTCTTAGATTGTAGAAACGTCGCGAAAACCAGGTCAAGCGAAAATAAGAAGCGCGTACTACTCAGAAATAGGAAGGCGGGTGAATAAGTTCTCTTCGACTCGAAAGGAGACCACAAATTGTTAGTTCCGATCTCTCCACCTGCCTTAAACGACTTCCTCTCGTTCTCTCTCCTTCCCTTTCTTTCTCCTTTAATTTTTCCTGGCTTCTTCTCCCCTCTTCTTGCTTTCTCCCTTCCTTCCCTTCTTTTTACGTCTTAAGCCTTCTTCTCTTCTTCCATCTTTATCTCGGATCTTTCTCGCATAGCTGACTGGCTGATCTCATCATTTTTGCGATGGATTTTTTACATCCATGACATATCAGTCCCGTTTTTCGTTTACCACTTTTACCTAGGTGACTAAAAACCGTTTTGATGGCGTGCTTGGACGAGTGCCTTTGGACTTTGTCAGGGAGTCTCTATCTATGTCGGGATATGGTAAACAAATACCGCCAAACAGAACACTGAGCTTGGCAAAAAGGCGTCCTGAAAAACTCAAAGCAACGAGACTGGCAGGTGACGTAGATGTAGTCAAGTTCTCAGCTCCAAAGATTATTCCTCCCAACAAAGTAGTGGAAAGAAACCTTGTCTCGCCCCGGGCTGCTCATATCGATAATGTCACAAGAAGCAACACAACTTCCACTACAGTCGTTAATAACGAATTGGTTGATATAGAGAAAGAAGGAGCGAATGACGCAGCAGCGATATCAAATCAGCCAGGCAATAGTTTGTTAGATGGCGAAAAGAAAGAAACAGTACAAAGGACGGTGAAAAAGATTTTAAGTGGAACACGCCTGTTCACTAAAGCTGTCCCTCGAAACAGTTACAATAGGTCTGGACTTACTGCTCAGGGAAATAGACCTGCAAATCTACCGAAACTTAATGGATGAGAGGAGAGCAAATTTGGGTTCATTTAATACTATTGTTGGAGAGGGCGGCATCTAGAATAATAGGGAAACTGCCGGAATACTCACCAAGATTACGAAGACGTCTGTTTGAGACGCCCAAGTAACTGGACAGCGTCATGATGCGTGCCTTAATAGTCTCACTTGAAGGGGTTCTTTTCCTATTTTTTAAGATTGGAAGTTTTAAAAGTTTGGTGAAAAATAACTTTAGGCCGTCCTTGACCTTTTATTAAACGGAACGTTGAGGTTGGAGGCTATTATATCAGACACGGCGACATATTTTGAATAAATAGTAATGCTTGTGTTCATTTAATGGTCGGTACACACTAGGCGACAAGTTGCTGCAACACGTCGCGGCGACAGATCACTTCGTGTGTACAGGTCAGGCGACTAGTTGCAGCAACAAGGTGAGGCGACACGTCGCAGCGACAAATCGCTTCGTGTGTACTGGAGAATTTTTGTGAAAATCCTTGTCTCCACAACAGAATTTTGTCGCTGCAACAAGTCGCAAAAAATCAAATCAGACTGAATCTGTGCGACTTGTTGCGGCGACAAATTCTGTTGCAGCGACAAAGATTTTCACAAAAATTCTCCAGTACACACGAAGCGATTTGTCGATGCAACGTGTCGCCGCGACATGTTGCTGCAACTTGTCGCCTAGTGTGTACCGACCTTAACTGTTTTTACCGTCTTTACACCATGTTGTGCTGTTGTATCCCGAGCGGTACCCCTGAGAGGATTGAAAGAGATGCAAAAATCAAGGATTTTCAAGACTCGTTGGTCGAGAATAAGACATTTATCTCGACCCAAAACAAGCTCCTTTAACGCCATTCTCTTTTTTTTCCTTAAAATTATCAAGACCTAAGGGCGCACGAGCAACCATGTTTTCAACCTTTCATTTGTTCTAAGAACTGGCCGCACTGGTGGTCGAAAATCAAGTCAATGTTAACAACAGCCCTATTCAGTACTGTACTCACAGACGATAGCGCATTTAATTTGCCTTATAATACACTTTGGACCTGATTATTTTAAATTTCTTTACCTATGCGACTACTCAAGGACTCATAATGAAGACACTTTATAAATCTAATTTCTGTCGGTAAAAATAACTCAGCTGTGGTTAAGTGTTAAGATACAAGAGTACGGCCACAGCAAAACGTGCCCGGCAAAAAAAAGAAATAAATTAACATATTAAGTTAATCTCTCAGTCATATTGTTGGTATATTTTGACTGATTGTCTTGGCACAGAGAAATAAAATACGAAAGATTTTCTCTGTTAAAGAAGTTACACCTTTTCCGGCTTTACAACGAAATAAGTCTTAATCCCGTTGCACTTAATAACTGAACATCGCTCGTTGTCTGTTTAACAGACAGAGTTCAGCCATTTTCTGTATCGTGGATCAGCTTGTTTGTGGCTCACCACGCTATAAATGAGAATGATTTCGGGAGCGTTTTGATGTTGAGAAGAATATTCTTCCCTATGGGGGTTATGCTACTTAAAACAACCATGATTGTTATTTTCACGACGTGTGTAGAAGAAACTTGCCTGTAACAAAGAGCAGGGGCACCCAACAAGAATATAGTTCAAAACCACTTAAACATAGCATTGTTAAACGTATTTTAGTATTTGAACTGTAGATACAGGCATATTTTTATCCCCTGAAAATTTTTCATCTGTTCGAATTTCCTGGATGAAAGACTAGTGATCCGAAAATTATAGGGATCAAAACTTACGTTTTCGAAATTTTTAGCCGGAAAAAAGGCTCCCGAAAATTCTAGGTGACCTTCTCAGGGTAAAAATCCGTTAAAACTGGGCAATTATACCATTTTTAGATGTTCGAAAATCCTAGGAGAGGCGGGCAAGCAAGAAATTTTACAACAAATGTCCCGAAAATTCTAGATTTCAAGTCGTCTTCCGAACAGATATTTTCCGAAAATTGACGTTGGGTGCCTCAAAAAGAGACCAATGAAATACACCGATCTTGATCTATGGTGATCTTATTGCTTTTTCGAAGAGAGGAAATGTTGAAAATTGGTATAATCTAGACTTAAAATTGACTAAAACTATGCTCAAAAAATTTTTGACAAATTTTTAAAGTGATTTGTTTACTTTGACAAGCGTTTGAAATCTCAAAAAGTATCGGTCAGTTTGATATGCTTGAGGGGGCTGAAGATGTTTTTACAGACTGTTCGTCATGTGCATGTTCAGTGATCTTTTGTTGTTAATTTAGAAAAAGCCTACAAAGGCGCTCTTATAGTGGACTTTCAAGCCTAACAAAGGGGCGACGGGGTACCACAGAAAAAAATAATCAATAAAAAGTTCTTAAAATAAACTGCAAAAAAAATGTAAAAAATTAGCTTGGGCTAAAAGATTAGAACAATAGCAATATCGGATGCTAACGTTATATGACCAAAAGCGGAGGTCTATGCGACAGTATACTTCGTAAAGCTATAGAAACCATGTATAGAAATATGTGGTAAAGATGATTGAAAATAGGTTCATTTGCATGTAATTACTGGAAAATATAAAGCACCTCTGATGAAAAACGGGCTTGAAGATCCAGATTGTAATATAGAATACAACAACAGCTAAATCAAATCAGACATTTTGTTCAATGAAGTAGAAATTCCTTTGTTGAAAAAAGACAAAACAAAACAAAAGCGGAGTTAAGTCAATAGACTTTCTTTGTTCAAGAAATATCTTAGGTTAAAACCAAACCATTTTGAAATCCCCTTATTTTACAAACTTCTACGATTCTGCTATGCCTTAAGTAACAAATAAAGAAGCTTTGCGCGAAGCGAAGTTGGTTACGAAGTATAACTTCAATACGAAATATTGGGAATTGTCTTCGCGGGATTCCAAGATTAAACTATAATGCTGATATTTAGTTTACAAAACTTCAAATTTGATCATAGGTTGGCATATGTCATTTTCTTGAGGTGTATCCTTAAATCAAGCACTTCACTATATATTTTACCAAGCGAAACGATAATTGAGCAACCCTGTCAAAGCATGATAGCTCACTGCTGTAGCCGGCGCAGGATCATATTAGTTTGTGCGTGTCAAAAAACATATTTTCAGTCAAAGGCAACAGAGAGACTGCTACGAAATTCACTCAGAAACTTTAGTAGTTTTAACTACTAAAAAGAAAAGGGATAGTATATTGCGTGGTCTAGCATCTTAGTTTATTTCTTACTTTTAAGACTTGTGCAAAGTTCGTCACGGTTCTGTGACTATTTAACAATTACATTGTTAAATAGGGCTCTGAGTCAATAGCCCATGAGGCCGAAGGCCGAATGGGCTATTGACTCAGAGGCCATGAGGTCAAAAATAGGTCTCATAGGTCAATAACATACAAACTAGTTGAGGTGAATATACAAACTATGAGGTCAATAATATACAAACTAGTTGGTCAAAAATATCGAGACAAAACAACTTTAGCTACAAAATGCCATTCAGCCGCTATTGTTTTGGTTTTCAAAGCCGGCACTTTTCGCTACTAATGGGCTATAACCATATAATACCCTAGTAGTAACTTAACCAATCAGAACGCAACATTGATAATAGACTACTAGCTGGATTTTACTAAGAGCTTATAAGGTATGAGCTTATAAAGCATTTGAATTTAATGTTGTCTACTTCAGTTGCTGTAGCGTCTTGTGAAGCAAGGATATCCAGCAAGCTTTAACGACTTGAGGATCTAGCAGGTGGGAATTTTTCAGTTAAAAATAAGGTTAAATGCATAATGCAGGACTGCTAACACTGAAATAAGCAAGCTAAGAACGAATAGACTCTAAAGAATGTGATCGGCTGGTTATTTCGTTAATTCATTTTGGTTTTATCTGCAGTCTTTTCGATTTGCTACACTTGGGAGCTGTGACTTTTAATATTCTTCCTTTGTGGCATAAACGTCTCCTGTTGCAGAAGCCGTAAAGAGGTAAGAAAGTTCGCTATCAATCATTAATTGCTTTTGCTAGAACATTGTACAATTGCACGAAATTTCCCATTCGTTTTTATTAGATTGCAACCATCTGAAAACCAGTGTACTAAATGGATACCCTCTTTATTTATACGTTTGTCAACTTTGGCTTAAAAGTGTACAGCAAATATCGGAGACATTTTTGTCCACAAAATTCACAACCGAAACTGTGCAAGGCAAAAATTCGTGGGAAACGGGCAAAGTTGTGTTAAAATGATATGCGCCAAAATGTTCGAAAATAACAAAAACGTTTCGAGGGAGGTCCTCTTCTTTAAGTGGTTTGAACCGGGTTTAAAAGCACTGAATTGTAAAATGCGAGTGCAACTGAAATACATCCAACTTCTGAGATAGTCTTAACGCGATTAGTTTTCCTAGCTCTTATCCTCAAGATAGCTTTGCACGGAAGCAACCCTTAAACCATTAACCTACCGACCGTAGTAAATTACTTTGTTCTGGCGCCAATCATTCTGGCGCCAAGCTATCCAGGATAATCAATGGCATAAATTACTATCAAAATTTATACATGTAGATAATTACATTTTGATAAAGATATGTAAAGGTAGTTCAAAACGTTTCGAGGGCGTTCCCCTCTTCTTTCAGTGGTTGAACCGGGTTTAAAAGCACTGAACTGTAAAGTGCGAGTGCAACTGAAATACATCTAACTTCTGAGATAGTCTTAACGCGATTAGTTTTCCTATCTCTTATCCTCAAGATAGCTTTAATTCTAGTGGCACTGAACCCTCCTGATGTTTGACATGGATAAATAACGTGTCTTTTGCACGGAAACAACCCTTAAACCATTAACCTACCGACCGTTGTAAAATGCTTTGTTCTGGCGCTAATTATTCTGGCGCCAAGCTATCCAGGATGAATTTAATGGCATAAATTACTACCACAATGTATACACAATTACATTTTGAGGGTAGACACACTGATTATGCGAGCCCACAAATACTGAAGATAACCATTTAACGTAGAGCATTGCAACGGATGTAAACAAAACTTTAATAAATTAAACAAGTTTAGACATTAAAGTGCGCAGATGGAATTCCGAAGCGTTGAGAATTAATTGAAACTAATAATAATAATAATTTATTAAAATAATGGCGTGAACTTGAACGACATGTAAGATTGGGGGTGCTTCATGACCAGCCAGAAGTTACCGGTTTCGGACTGTTTATCTTAAATATTCTTCCTACAGATAATAAACAGCGGCGTATATAGCCAGCTTTTCCACTAGTTCTGGGCCTGGCTGACTTTCCTTTCCACATATCCTGATTTTTGCACGCATGACTAGTATGCATCGACCTCACCAACGCTTTAAGCTCTTAAGCTTTTTAGCCTACCCTAACAACGCATAATTTATTACAAGCGGTAGAGTGCTCAAACCAAACATTTGTTGTCCGGGCCTACAGGTCTATGGGCTGGCTACGCCCCTGAGTTAAAGTTCTCAGACTGAAAACCTAAAACCTTGCAAGCCTTTTGTAGGACTTAAAAACAAAAAAAGGGATAGGGTGAAAACAAATGGTTGGAGAGGGATTACTTTACAACTTTATTTCCTTTGTTTTTACGACTCTTATTGACAATGTCAGCGGGGATTTAGGAACCGGAGCAGTGGCGGATCGAGACCTTCAGATAAGGGAGGGGGAGGGGCGGTAATCCAGACCCTGAGATAAGGGGGGGGGGGGGGCCCGGCCTCAAAAAAAAATGTTTCGGCCCTTCGGGCCTCATTTTGGTCTAAAAATAAGGGGGACCCGGCCCCCCCCGGGCCCCTCCCCTGGTTCCGCCACTGCGGAGTTATAAATGGCTCCCAGAGTTGTCCCTCGCTCCCGGGGATCGTGAAGGAGAGAACTCTGGGAACGAAGTTGTGTTTTTAGTTAAGGTCATCATCAACTCGTTGTTTGGCTGAGAATTAATTAAGCTAACTTTTCCGCCTTGGTTAAACATGAAAAAAAAAAAACTTACTAGTTTGATGTTGTTGCGCGCATTCATGTATGACTTTGTTTGCTTTTAAAAACAGAAAGACATGAAATTCACATTCACTGTGGCTTTGCTGGTTCTCTGCGTAATGGTTGTGACGGCTTACCGTCTTCGTAAAAAGGAATTGTTTGATGTAGATGACTTCAAAAGTGTGAAAAAGTACCCCGGCACTTTTGATGACAAGAAGATGATGAAGGAGGAGGAGGAGGAGGAGGACTGTGCTTGGCTTATGCAGTCGTGCAATGAGAACAGCGACTGCTGTTCAAATAATTGCGTAGAGGAAAGCTGCGTAGCTGCAGACTGAAAATTGCGATGAATAAAGGCATTTAACTTCTGTTGACTCATTTTTCTCTCTTTATTTTCATCATCATAACTTTTTAAAAACTTTACAGTACAGAGTTATTTCTGACAAGTGGTCAATCAATGGGCATGTGCCAAATCGACCTGATAAATATATTCACATAATATTACAATGTTACATCTCCAACGCCCATTTTCAACAAGTGATCACCCGACGTTTGTATTGTAGACCCTACCGTCCTTCGGGGTTTCGTCCACTGTACATTAAAGTGTATTTTTGAAACAATGCGAAAGCATGCAAAGTCAATCACTGGTAGAAAAAAATCCGTAAAAGTCCTTTGTTTTGTGCAATTACAAACGGTTTTTTTCCTCCATTGGAACTTAGAGGACTCATGAAAGCGACCGAAAGAAACTCGTCAGCAGGGAAAAAGTTTCATTCACATCACCTTTTCCTTAAAAACGTATACATTGTAACACGTTGAACCTTTAAGTGTAACATTACGACATGAAGTGATGTATTTTAGACATCTTATAACGGTACTTAACTTTGAACAACTATAAAGTTCAGATCTCTGATCCGATAAGGACTGTTAGAACAAGGTGAAAATTAAAACTGTCTATACCGCGCTTTTCGCCTTTGTTATGAAATTTCAAGCTTCAAGGGATGTAAAAAGCCTGTCACTTTGGGCAATCATGACTGGTCCTCTGAGTAAGGCTTTTAAAACAATATTTAAAAGTTCTCGCCCCTCCTTCTGAGCCGAACATTTTGTTCAACATTCAGTTAAATCTTGGAATGAGACTACCATCTTTCGAGCGACTCAGACTTACGGTTAAGAATAATTGTAATCTGTAAGAAATCTATAAATTTAAGATTTTGTGAACTGATTTTAAAAATGGAAATAAGCCAGCGCCGAATAAGTCAAGAAGTAAAATTCAGAAACAGAATTTTCACCAGGTATTTACATTTTCAATTCTCGATTCAACGACTTTAATATATTAAGCAAATATTAACTATACTATTTTATCATAAATAAGTATCATAAATTACCCTTCACTTCAAATATTCAACACTTCTACAACAATCAAAGAATCCGCGAATAAGAGATTTCTGGTACAACAGCAATAAGAACAGGAGCAATAAGTCACTGCATCATTTGCTGTGAGACCATTGTCACTGAACAACAACACTCGCAGGTTCAGCTTCCTCCTCGAGATTTCTAGGAGATGAGGGGACTGCAGCAGATCTTGGGCGACGATTTGTTGGGCTTCCATTGCGAGGAGGCTGGGGGCTAGTTGCTCTCTTCGCTGACATAACTCTTGGAGATTTGGGGTACTGCCGAGAAGAACATAAAAGAACTTACGATACAAGCCTGGCATAGTGAGCTTTATTATAAGGTCTTCCTCGATACACCTTTCAGTGGGGAAGAACACACTCGAGGAAGGTATGGGCTGTTATGACACTATCCTCAGATCACTGATTCTTGAAGCCTTAATGGAGAGTGAGAGAGGTTTTGAAAGCAAATATATGCTGGGGTTGTCCTCAACTCTCTGAGCCGGAAAAAGTATACTGAGCTTAATAGCCATAAGATCTCCTTCACTGAGCGAGACTTGAGAAACTAAAAGTCTTTGACCTTGGGAGCTCATGCTGATGAGTCAGCACCTATCACAAGACCCGTGCTTCTCTGGAAATCTATGGCGCGACTTAACAAGTACCTTTCACTTGTCACCGACTTCAATTACGCGGCTTTAAAACAGCCTAAAGGGGAATTCTACCACTGGAAGTGAGTGAAACAGTCCGTAGGTCATTACACCGTACATAAACCTTTAGAACACAACACACACACACACACACAAGTACACGTTGTTGTTACATTAACATGTGATCCCCATTAAAATAAAACATCAGTAGGACTCCAGTAGTTGTATGGTTTTCACGGTTCAAGCAACACCATTTTTCTTTGATCACGTGACCCAAAGAAGATCAAACGAAGGGTACAAAGAAGTAAAAACAAGCAGAGAAAAATCTAACACTTGTTATGCTCGAAATGAAATAAAGAATGATGAGAAGTGCGTAACACTTCTCTATGCAATGAAAGGAGGTTCATACCGTGGGTACGTCAGGCATTCTTTCATCAAAGCGCCCTTTGTAAATTTGTCCATCCTGTCCGATAAGCTCTGTTTCGTCCCTTCAAACAAATCAGTCAAACAAGGTTTATCAAATAGGTATTTATCCTACAGTTAGATGGGAAATCATTTTTGTTTTCGTTTGATCACGACCTCAGTTTATCCACTTTTTCCGGATTGTTTAAACCATCTTCCATACAAGGCTCGGCAATTTCACGTAGCATACTTCCGCTCATGCATTGCGGGCGAGGCAGGCGCCGTTTAAAGTAACGATCCGGGTAAGACGGGAAGCAGTAGGCTATTTCCGAGTTCCCCCAGGCCTCTATGTATCAAATCAAACTCATTTTCACAAGAAAGGTCGTGCACTTGGCCTCATTTTGAAAGTGAGGGTTTTTACACTCGGAAGTGGCCTGTTTCTTTTGTTGTGGCGCAAAACGCTTTCCTCAGGTAGAAATATTTTCATTTTCAAACACAGAATACAGAAATATGAACAAAAAGGCAGTTTACGAAATTAAATGTATATAAAATCCATAATTTTTTCAAGAGTGTTTTTTGGTATAGAGTTGCAAACAATAGCCAAGAAAAGTTTATAATTTTACTTGATTCTCACATAGGTTTCTGTGTTACTAGACTCAGACGAGACAATAGTAAAGTTAGCACTTTTTGCACTCCAACGTGTTCATGTGGTTCTTTCCTTCTCATCTGGACCATTACTTAATAGTTTAAAAGAGCGCTCAAGTGGAATACGCGAAGGGGAGATGTCCACTCTCCACAGTTTTCCCTCGTGCGCGCACGTACATGTATGCAAGTTTCTCCCTTCGCTCTAAAAATACCGGCGCCTGGCACGGAAGCTCACCCATGCACCATAAACAGCTTCAACTTTTCCATTCAAAATGCCAGAGCATAATTTGCTTTGACTGGGAGACAGGTTGCCCTAGGTCAGATGGCATTTTAGCAAAGATGGCCCCTTTTTGTACTCTTCTTTGAACTAGAAAAGTTGAACATATGATGAAAAATAAAGGGCTGTGTGGCCAGGAAATGTAAGTAATGGGTTAACTAGTTTTATCAACTGATTCGAGAAGGTTAATTGCTCAACCTCATGAGATTTAAAACCAAACATTTCGAGCGATAACCTAGAGTCATCGAACTAATGTTTCAAAGCCAGCAACGATTCACTTTAGACTGAGAAAAAACTCAAATTTATTTTGTAAAATACTAGAAACAATTACCGCGACGAAAAAGTCCTGCCATTAGGTTTCATTTCCATGGTCAATTCATAGAATTAAGTCCAAAGACTAAAAAGTTCGAACTACATACTTAGCCTGGGCCCAAGCCCCTTTACAGGGAAAAAAGGCGAACAAGGTGGGAGGGGGAGTATTGTAGAATGTGAGAGAGGTAAACAGGAAAAGAGATCATCAAGACCGGGGCGAAGAGACAACACCTCGAATCTGCCATATTGACCCATTCGACCAATCACAGCATGGTACTACATACTAAAGAAATAGTATGATGTGAGTACCGATAAAAAGGTTTTATTATATAAACTACAGTGTTTTATAGGGATTTTGGCCACTGAAAAATGTCATAACAGAACACATGTGTTCTGATGTCATATCAAAACACATATGTCCTGATATTTATTCACAAGGTTAATATTCCAAATTTTGGAATATTTACCTCTTGAAATAATTGATTTAATTTTATATAATAAATAGAATAATACATGGGAACTTGAAGATATGAAACTTATCTTCTCGTATTCACTCTCGAATCTCACTTGTTCGCTGCGCTTACTCGTGAGATATCGAGTTGAACACTCGAAGATTAATTTCATATCCCGCGCGCCCATGTATAAAACCCGATTTATTTGAATGGTCAAAGGATTTAGTCCACAAAATCAAAAACTAAAACCGAATTACATTTCCCCATAATTTACTCTGAGGGTGAAAGGCTTAAAGCTTATGAGAACAAAACATAAACAAATTCTTGGCTTCTCAGTAACAAAGAAAATAAGGGTGGAAAAAGACTAGCGAAACGAGGACAACAATCGTTAAGTTTACTTACCTTGGAGGGATGGGAATTGGTGATTCATCCTCTCTGTAGTAATAATATTGACTATACAAAGGGAAAAATAAACACAATGGATTATTTTTGTTGCCGACTGACTGATTTGGGAGCGAGTTTTAAGTTAGTTAGGGATTAGGGCTCCTATTGATAACAGAGTCTCCCCTGAATATGACGGGATTTCCCCAAATAAAAAAAGGTGTTTTTCTTGACCCTGTGTTGAGGGGCTACTCACTTGAATCTCGCCGTCCTTCTGTGGGGAAACGTCACTGTGTGGCTTCCTCCGCATGCGCGGGCTGTTGTCGTGGCAACTTCTTGATCATATGTGTATCCACTGTTAACAAATCAGAAACAAGTCAAACAACTCATCTGTAAATGATTAAAGAGAGTTGGACCTCTATAAAATGGCCATAAATGATACAACAGTTCAGGGATGTTCTGCGGTTACAAACTGCAGCGAACCGAAGTGAAGGTCGTGAAATGATCGATTATGCCGATTATTACTTTCACTGGTTACTACGGTTTGTAGTATCATAGTATTTGCGATCATTTTTTCGCAGTAGTTTTTGCCCGCATCGCTATGTCTGTTATCGTCGTTTTTTTTTTTTTCAAGAAAAAAGTTTTTTCTTGCAATCTGTGTATTGGAAAAAATGTAAACTAGACCCTTAAGATTTAGTCTTTTACATCACTGAACAAGAAAATAAACGTAAATCTCGACAAGTCTCCTTACCCTCGATGTATTTGACGGATTTGATCGAGTTCATAAGTGGTGTACGGACGACCTGACCGGGACGGTGGCAGACCAGGAGTCTGGGGCAGAGCAGGGTTGGGACTACAAACACAAGGCATTAGTCAGTTTCTGGATTATGAAACACAGCTAAGAAAGAATTGAAGAAAATAATGTAAGGTTTAATTGCAGCGATTATCGTTGGAGAAGCCTCTCGACAGTAGAACGTGATGAATCACTTGAGTATGCTCTCTAAGGCCTATAGTTTTTCTTTAGTTTGAACGCCCAAAGCTCGATCTCTTGAGATAAAGCAAGACTCCTTAGTAAAATTTGAATTTTCAGACCGTAACATACTGGCATATAAGGTAACTCCATACAAAAAAAAAACTGCTGAAGAGGTAGCATGAGAAAACACCCGATATTTCGCCACGCCACCACTGGTTTCCCCGTTAAACGACGTTTGAGGGATGAGCTCAGAAATTCCAGACCAAGATATTTCAGTCAGAATGAAATTTCTGCGCTCGTTCTTGACGCATCATTTCACGGTGAAACCAGTGATAATCTGACGAAATATCGGATATTTTCTCAGGCTACTGAAGTCATTCGAATGGTCTCACGATGGGATTTCGTCCGCAAAAGAAAAATGTTCGGACTGAAACAGTCACCCCATTTAGGAGTAGCTAAAATACAGAAAATGGCTAGTTGACTAGTCTACTCAAACAAATAGCGTTAAAAAAATTCCGACTAGTCATGGTAGTCTATGTCTAGTTGACTAGTCTGTTCGATGGGACGAGTGACCAGGTACAAGACGTCAGTCAAGCGTCATTCTATGATGTTCGTTTTAAATACTTACTGGCCAGGGATCATATCGACAGGTCTATCACAGGAAATACAGTGAAATCGAAGCAATGCCCTGAAAAACAATGGAAAACAATAGTTCACTATACACGCTGACAAGTGAACAGAACCAAGCAACAAAGGAAAGAAACGACTTAAAACTACTCGAGCGAACTGTGAACTGAACAGTCTCAAAATGGTTTTCCAGAAATCCGGTGATTGCTTTTATCTTCCACTGCCGCCGGTTGGGATTGGGTAAAAAATCTCGCCCCATTTTCTAAACCAATCATGAGTTCATAAGTGGTTTTCAAAGCATCAATACTGACTCGCTCAAACAAGTTAACCACGATAGGCGTTCATGCCTACATGTACATGTATTTATTCCAAAATCTGATTGGTTAATTTTATTGTCTGCCAATTCTGATAAGTACAAATTGTGGATTGATCAATAATTTTTCCCGCGGTTGGCACCCGCGTCTACACGTGTTTGTTTCAACATCTGATTAGTTCATTTACTGGTTTGCAGCAACTGCAGCGGGCCAAAGGTACAACGAGTGGATTAGATCTGTATAGTTTGAAGATACTCAATTAAAACCTCCTCTGTTTTAATATCCCATGTCAATCATGTTTCACCATTCTGAGATAGATGATGACTTCATAATGGAAAGAATTGTAGTTCACTTACTTGCGGAAACCAGCAGCAGGATCATCATTCAAAGGCAAATCAACATGTTTACATTTCATGCTCTTTATCTTCTTTTCTAAAATGAAAATTCAGGGGGTAAATTATTAACACGACACTCTGGCCACCACGTACATTGTCTGGTTTATCTACTTACTGAAAAAAGAAACAGTAATTTCGCGATTCACTCTTCTCCAAATGGTGTCAAATAAAACGAGACTTGAATTGTAATTTCTGCAGTGATCTCAAGAAATATGTAATATTTAACAATTATTCCTCGAGCCCGGATGGGCTCTGAGTCAATCGGCCTCATGGGCTATTGACTCAGAAGCCATGGGGGCTACAGAAATAATTGTTTTAGTAAAATCCAACTAGTTGGTCAAAAATATCGAGAATAAAAAAATTTTAGCTAGTTAAAGCTAGACTTTAATCCTTCTTTGCCGCCAAAAAGCCCGCGCTTTTCGCTACTAGTGGGCTATAACATACAGCGTAGTAGTACCTCAACCAATCAGAACGCAGCATTGATAATAGACCACTAGTTGGATTTTACTAATAAGCGTTATCCAAATTGATATCAAGTGATATCAGTTTCATTTGGTGTCGTGCAGTATTCAGTTACCGAAATATTCCTTGAGTGGATCCAGTTCTAATCTGTCAAGCTTCTGATCAATATCAGCGGCCAGTCGATCCAAAGCATCTTTCAGCGCTGATTCCTGGCGAATGCAAACAATTCATCTAAATTAATCCAGTTCGTTTGGTAGCAAAAACCAGGAGAAGCAAAATTTCACTGAGAGTCGCTATGGAGCATTTCTCTTACAAGAATAATGACTCTTAATTTACTTCAACAAAAAGAAAGTGCTTACAACATAAAAGAGTCCAGGAGATTGGCACACCAATAAAGCCGCTTTTTTATTGTTTTCAGTACACCAACATGGCCGAAATGACGTAACGTGAAAAATAAAGGGGAACAGACACACTTCGTAGTCATGAGACGTCATCAAAATTGAAGATGGCAGACGCGCACAAGTAATAAAAGTCAAAAACAGCACATAATCGCATACTACTTTGATTGACACTAAAACACTGTCTGATCTCTTTTTTCAAAACTTATTATGAAACGACACAATACCCAAAAAAGGAACTTTTTTTTCAGGACTTTTGTTAGCTAAGATGTCTAGCGCCCTTAAAAGCAACGCTTTGATTAGCAAGGAAGTAAAGTTAACTTAGCAACGTGGTCCGGCACATACCTGTCCTTCAAGCCTCTGTAACAGTTCCTGTAGCGACTGGTCCAATCCTCCTATACTCTGATCAAACTTGGTTCGACTTACTAAATTGTCTATCGCACGCTTGTCCGCTTTCTATGAAAACACAAAAAAGCAAATGACGTTATAGTGTACAGTTTAAAGCGATTATAAGTTGCCTAAAAAATCGGATACATACCCCCTTTACTTTACATCAAAATCGCACAATGACATGGAAATGGAACAAAACGTTTTCACATACCACATCCATTTCCATGGCAACCTGCTCCTTATCAGCTTTAACCTCCTGTAGCTTGTCAGCGTACGTGTACAAGGCCTGTTAAGGGAAACGAATTATTAAGTGAACACAGAACCTTCATACTAACAAGTCAAAAAGACCGCTAAAGGTCCGGGGTTGTATCACGGCTGCTTAGTTCATTTTTAACTAAAGCAAAGGAACTACTGGCCTGACTAACAAATATGTCACGTGAGCATGACAAGTTATGCTAACAAGTTTTCAAAAACCACAATTGCAATCCTTTGTTCTATTCTAAACTTAAGTCATTTTTCTTGGTATAAGCACACTTTAGTTCTCTTCACGCTTGTGTGTAGGTTTTCGCTTCTTTCGCTTTTTTTCTCGTATCAGTGATATTCTTGCATTATTTTTCCACCTTTTCTTTTTCGTTTTTGCAGTTACACATTCAGTCTTATTTATCTTTATCCTATTTAATGATTATTTTCTATGTTCTAAAGAATTTGTGCGTACTTAGAGCTAAATTGTCTTGCCGATGTCAGAATTATATTTATTAATTAGATAATTTATTAAAGGTGGTCCTATTCATAAGCCTTATTGGCTTCCTTGATTCCTTGGGCTGCCTTGCATCATCTTTTTTTTAATTTTATGTATATATTTAAGTTGAATGGCAAAATGACAATAAATAAACACAAAATAAATAAATCCATTTTAATCTTCTTCAAGTTTGTCTATCTGTGCCTACTTTTGTATTCGCGGTGTTATTTATACCCGTGGGCGGGTATTCTTATGTTTCACTCAACTCAATTGGTGGCAATTCCCCACCGTTTGAATTTCGGTAACGTTAGTGACACAGCTCCTGCTTTATTTTTCCGACGACAAAAACTTGCACATCTGGCCGTGTTCAAGAGAAAATTGGTTTGATACAAGTGTGAGTGTATTTAGACATTTTTTTTAGAAACAATGAAATGTTCCAAAAACAAGTAAACGATAAACTCACATCAATATGTTTCTGTTTCCTGTTGTGTTCTTCTATCAGTTCCTTGGTTGTATTGCTTAATCTTTCCTGTTCTCCTTGAAGTTCCGTTAGCATGCTTCTTAGGGCATTCAGTGCTTCAACGTCCTAAAAGACAACAAATCATTAAAATCGTACCTAATTGGCAAAGTTATATTTGACGCTCGGCTTGTGGATACCTTTGTCGTCATTTGCTAGAGGAAACGTTCGATTAATAGGTTGTGTAATGCAACTCTGTCTACTTCATGTATTTATTAAACGATTTCAGTCAATGTCAGCATCATTCATTTAGTCATAATTGTGAGGATGTCTTGCGTCGAGTAGTTATAAAAGGAAAACCTAGCGCTTTCTAGAACCTTGGCTATACCCAATCCAAGATTAAGACATATTATCCAATTTGTTTCGTTTCCCTTTATTTTTCCCTCGTTTGTTCGTTTGTTGTTGTTGTCTAAGTAGGTGTTTTTTAGTTCATTTACTTATTTTTATGGTTTGAATAGATCCTTCTTCAAATGCAAATGATTATAATTATTATTTTATATTTCAAATATTAACTATTTCACAACCAAAAGTGGCCTTCGCATAGGCACCTTTCTTTTGAAATGGATATAATATACAAGTGAAAAGATTCTTCGCATCACGAGCTTTAACTTTAAGTACAACGATGCGTTCCTTTGGAAAGATCCCGACCAGGATCAGTGATCCGAGATCACTTGGACCATGGAGCATCGAAGGTACCGATGAATCATTTCCCAGGGTGGATTTGTCAATTACTTTGACGTGTAGACTTGAAAACCATGCGAACGACTTTGAGAAAGTCTATTTGATGTGCTGTGCTCCGAGTGATCTCGGATCACTAGTCCTGACTCGGATCATCCTAATGGAACGCACCTTTAGTTCCAGCTCGATAGGCAAATCTTGGGGTGCGTTCCAGATCAGGATAAGTGATCCGAGATCATTTGGATCATGGTAGATCAAATGAACCGATGAATCCTTGTTCAGAGTAGATTCATCAGTTCATTTGATCTACCATGACCCTAGTGATCTCTGATCACTGATCCTGATTATCCCAAAGGAGCGCACCCTTGGAGAAAGCTGCATACGAAAATACGGAAAGCATCCTCGGAGACCCAGGGGCAGATAGTGGGGACGAGGGAAAGTGTAAACGGGCGGGAAAAAATGTCGCGAAGAAATCCGCCAGTTTACACTTTCCCTCTCCCCCACTATTTGCCCATGGGTTTCCAAGAATGTACAAAATGAAGATATTTTGACAAACGCCAACCGACCTCAAACTTTCATAAACTTGCTGGACTTGGCAATTAAATCAGCCTTGTTCTCTTTGTATGTTATGTTTTAGTTCAATACATGTATCAGTTTTATACTTGTGATTTTATTGATAAGATTTAACGATTAGGTTTACTTTGAATAAGGGTAAAGGTATCCTTTATGACATAAACTGCTTACATGGGACATGGTTTTACCTTTATTTTTCCTGTATTTGAAGGCGGTGATTTCGGAATAGTTTCTGCCATCTTCTTGTACTTTAACAGTGAATGTTACATAGTATATATTGTTAGTTTTACTAATTTTATAGTTTTAATTTTTAATACACGAGGCAGTTCACCCTGTTTTTAAAAGGAGGTGATGGAAATAATATTTTACTTTAACAGAAATGTTAGAATAGGTATAAATTAACTTTTAGAATTAATTCAAATCAACAAGAAATGTGTATAGTTTGATCTGTTGTCCGTATAAACTCCCGCTTCTTTTCTTCTCAGCGACTTCTCTGGCTACCTGATCTAACAGCTAATACTGCTATGAATAAATACTTTTAATAATGCCAATAACTTCATGTCTCAGCTGATTTAAAATAAACAGTTTTTCATGTTCATATTAATGTCTTTACTTTCTTCAAAAGTCTAAGATCGTTAACAAACACTTAACTATTTACATATTAGCCTGCGAGCAAGCTTTCCGGAGCGCTCTAGCGGCAGCGCGGCAAAAGAAAGGAGAGCTTCCAACTACATCTCTGGAATTTGGATATCTGCATCGAAAAATGACAGTAGTAATTACGTCATTACCCTTTCAATGTTTGTTTACAATCGCGCGCGTTTCCGCTTCGCGCTGATTGGCGGAAATCCGACAGCTTAGTCGACGGGAAGCCACAGGGGAATTGGAGGTGGAATACAAATCCCAGAGAAGAGACGCAGTTGCAAGCTCTCCTTCCTTTTCCCGCCACTCCGCCAGAACGCCCCGGAGAGCTTGCTCCCAGGTTATTTACATACTAACCTTATCTAGCTGGTTATTAAGAAGACGAAGACCATCCCTTAAGGTTCTGATCTCACGTTCTATGTCTTCTTTTATTCGATCCTCGACCCGCTGAAGTCTCGACGGTAACTTAAAAATTAAGTTTTATTAAATGAAAAGTTTTATTAGGTTAAATTTTTATTTTACTAGTGTCTTTACTCCTTTCAATTCTTCAAATCGTTCTCAAATAAAGATATTGCTGGAGTTTTATCTATTTATTTATTTTTGCTTCTTCTAGTTTTCATTCACTTTTCCCTCGAAATCACCTTACTATACATATTCATTGCAACCGACAGTTTTTCTTGATTTTTGGTACAAAAAATTGCCTACCTAAAATGCCTTATTTCAATACAATACAACTAAATTTAATCACTCATTTACAAAGTAGTTTTTTTACGTATACATCTGTCGTTTAACCAGCTACATTATCTAGCGAACGAGATGATTTAAGATCTGTCTTCTTATAAGCAAAATAAACTAATCGTTCCTCTCATTTGGCGTTGGATCGGAAGAGATGAAAAAAACTAAACAAACTTAAAGATTTCACAATTTGAAATTATACCCCTTGAAAATTTTTATATTTTTTCTGGCAAAAGGGTCATAAAACAAAAAATAAATATTATATGATACGTTAGAATGAATTGATTATTTAATATACAAAACAATATGTTATCTTTTCCAGTTTACATTTAAGCTAATTCAATCATGATAGGCTGTAAATACATTACATAATTACCTGCTCGTTGAATTCTTTCATTTGCTTGGTTGTTTTTTCCAAATATTTAAGCTTATTAAGTTGATCCAACAAGTCATCAGGAATCATTTGAAGCTTAAAAGTTTAGTAAAACATGACATATTTAGTGCGAATCAGCAGGAATGGTAGCTTAGAACCAGTGTTTTAGGTGTGTCAAAGTTACTATCACTTGCAAGACATTATTTCAGTCTGACTACTGAGCCAGTGATGGATGCACGGTGTATTGAGAGCGCCAAATGGTGACATGAATTCAGGACAGATATTAAAACCAGAAAAATATCAACTCAGCATATACTCAAAGGAGTTAAAATATAATTTGATTAGAGATGGTCGATCATCTATTTTATGTAGAAATCTTAAGACGGACAGAGTCAAGAGGACCAAAAGTGAGCTTAGTTTAGAGCTTTAACGTGGCTGTTAAGTATTAAAAGTTTAACATTAAATAAGCTTGTTTGAAAAAGCAGTTTTAAGGCAGTCATCGTTATACGATTAATGGTTAATCACGACTGAGGCTTTTAAATTAAAAAAAAAACGAAAGCAAAGGAAACTCAGCAGTTACAGCCGGCTTTAGCAGGTTATAGCATATTAAAGAATGCTAGATTAAGTTTAACTTTGCGATTAGCAGTTAGTGATTAGCACATTTCCTGCACAAGGTGAAACTGGGTTCCAAAGCTTTTTAAGGTGTTCTGTGCTACTTAAAATTACACGTTGGAAGCATTCTGTCTTGCGCATCGCTTTACCGGGGAGTTCAAAATCAGGAAGGGTTAGATGTACACACCCGAAAAGTCTGTTTTTACAAATACTTTTGACACGTAGAATGAAAATGATGTAGACTGCGGAAACACAATTCTTCATAACTCAGTGTGTAGAGCAATGTAACGCTTAAACAGATGCCATGGGTTCGAGTCCCTTATTTTGTTTTTGGGCTTAATCTTCAGTTGTTTCAATTGCGATTACAACTGCGATGGTCATATCTGGTTCTACAAAATCAATCCTCTCAGCTATCTTATTGAAGTGTCATGCGTCTCAAACGATCTTTCCGCTTCCCATTTACTTTAAAATGTTTATCACTAGGATTTGCTAAGCTTATGTATTATCAGCTTTAAATTTTAACAGCGTTAAAAGCATCATCTCTGTACCTTTTGATTGTGATAGCTCAGCATGTCCGAGACTTTCTTTAGGCTTTGAAGCTGTTGTCCCATTTTTTCAATCTCAAAAATTTCAAAGTTTTTAACCATCAGCATGTTTACATTCAAAGTTAATTGCACGTTAACAAAAAATGTGTTTTCAAAAACTTAGGAAATATGAGATAGTGGCTACAGTTTCTGTTAAATTGAAAAATCAGACAACGGCGTAGAGTTAAACGTGTTTATACTGTGTGTAGATTAATTACCTTGGATTCTGGTTTAGAATTTAAAAAAACTAAGTAGGTAAATCGTTATTATTGAAATAAATTTTAATAATAACAACAATAATAATAATAATAATAATAATAATAATAATAATAACAGGTATTAAAGATGAATTAACATGACCGAATGATAAAAGCTGACCTTCGTAAGTCTAAAGTCTAAAGCTGTGGTTTACAAATTAAATTTTGAGTTTTGCATGTTTACAACTATAGGCCTCATTTTATGGACACCATATTAAGCGGACACACTTTTTCTTCAATTTTGCTATACATCAAAACCATAATTAGTTTACATCTACATCTATAGTGGACACTGGTAATGGTCTTGTACATATCCACTTACAGCTGTTTTGGATAACATGCGACCTGTGAAACCCAAAATCCAAAGAAATTTTTGACAACGTAGGTCATGTTATCCGAAACAGCTGTAATTCAGGTTTCACTATATAGTTTATAATTATTGTTTAGAAATTTCAAGCAAAATTGAAGCTCAGATATATATGAACCACACTGTTTGAATTATTGTTGTCAATAACATTATCATTATCATCATCATCATCATCATCATCATCATCATATCACATTATTAATATTATTATTATTATTAAGATTATTATTGCCAGTATCTATTACCTGTTGTTTGTTATTGCTGAGTAATGATACCCCTTCCCTCAGCGATGCTAACTGTGCTTCAAGGTCAGCAGGAATGGTTTTCTTAAAGTTACACAAGTCTTGTAAATAATATTGTTGTTGTAGACATTATTCAATAAGGACACCGACTATTAATTCTTTAACATTAGTAGACTAAGTTAACTGAATTTTTTGTCTTTTGCATCCAAACACTTTAAATCTCGCCTCTTGAATGTTCCCTAAATATAAATATTTGTTATTTCTGTTTATCTGGTTTATTTTTTATTTCTAATCACTGTTTTCAGTTTAGTGTTATGAGATAGAATAACCAGTTATGTACATGAAATATTTACAGCTTACTGAAGAAAATATAAAATAATTCATTATATTAAACTTGAAACCATGTTCATTTTTCATTAAGGAAAAAGGTTTAACCAAACCCGACTTTCAGTCTGAATCTTTTTCAAACAGTAAATTGACTTCATCAATTCATGTGATAAAATGAAATTATTGTGTTTGTTCAGCTGCATATGCAGACAGAATTGATGTACGCTGTACATGTAGCAAAGGGTTTCATTGTTGTTTTCATTACCTCGTCTTTCCACTTATTTATTGCATCAAGCCCTTCCTTTAACCACTTAAGCCGCTCAAGAATGTCATCTGGTACATCTAGTAAAATAGAAAAACAAAAATGATTTTATATTAAAGATACATGCACAAAACAGTTACCCTGTAGATGCTTCTATTTTTAGTTTGATGACTATTAAAAATGGACATAGTGAAAAATAAAGGCAGTTTCCATCAAAACACCTGGTCTTTTCCTCAGTTCCTCCAAATCTTCAAGGTTAGCTTTTTTGGGCATTTGTTCCTGTCAATAAAAAATAATTATAAATAAAATATCAGTGAGGAATTACAATGAATGGAAAAAAATGGTGCAGGTCTTTCAATTTGTAGAAAATCTCTTGTAGGTTGGAAATCTTCTTAAGTTAATGAGTACATGTAAACCCAACAACCTATTTACAAAATGGAAAATAATAATACATTATTTTGTAATTTGCTGTAATTAAGGCTTACAGTGCAACCACACAAACCATGGTCACCCAGACATACATTGGAAATTAGCAAATCACAAGTCAAGATCTAAACAATGAAAATATGCATAATTTTGTACTCAGAGCCAGTTCAAAATATGTTGCAAACCAGTTTTCTAATAAGGAATCATGATGTTTGTGTAAATTAAGCTAGAAAATGTTTTGACAACATCTGAGCTCAGGCCAGAGTCAAAGTCAGCGGTAATTAAAGAAATCTGTCTCAAAATTTTGTCTGGGTGACCTCAGTTCATGTGGTCACACTGTAAAAAGATTGTCAGGAAAATACATTTGTATGTACGTGAATAAATTATCCTGCAATGACTTCTACTGCAATAAGCTACTCTAGGAAGTTAAGGGTAGTTTTCCACTAGCTGAGTGTAACGAATTAAGTGGAAAATGTTTTTCTCACACACCACTGGGAGCCTGGGTATAGCTCATGTGACTGAAGGGCGGGCAGTTGCTTTTGTTGCGTCTGCCATTACTAACCTTTCCACCCACCCACCCTAAGATTTCAGTTTTGTATGCTGTTAAATGTACGGTGCAACTTTGTAGTTTTGTTAGCGTCCTACCTTTCTAAGGTTATGTTGTGTATGCATTTTTTGAGTTTAAAATAAAGGTCAAGCTGCAACGGTCGGCTTGGCATGGCTACCAGTGGTGTGTGAGAAAAAGAGTACAAATGTGGGAAAAATTGAAGAACAACTCCCCAAAAAATAATTCTGCCATCTGTCAGAAGACTGTCAACCAACAGTCAAAAGATAAACAAAAGTTGGCTGACAGACAACCGATACTACTACAAGGTACAGTAGTAGGCTGCATTACTCATATTAAATTAGATGTAGGTATTTACAAACCTCTAATGCATCCACTTGTTCAATTAACACTTCATGTCTATCCATAAGTTCACCAATTTGTCTCAATGCCTCAAGTGCTTCAGCGGAGGGGTGAGGAGGACTTGGTGTCCTGGGTGGGGGTGGGGTAGGAGTTCTTGCTTTAGGGGTAGATGCCCTTGACTTTGCCGAAGGGGCACGACTTCTTCTAGCATTTAAAGCTTCCTCAAGTTGTGGCCATTTGACATATATGTCCAAATTATTGAGGTCATCTTTTGTGGGAAGGTCATCTACTTGTTTCTTGAGATTTTGCTAGAATAAAACAAAGGGCACACGATGAACTATTTCAAGCAAATTTAGAGTTTTGCTGTTTATGTCCACTACCACTAAAACTAACAAGTTGCATTTGCACTCAGCACTCCCCTGACTTGGTGAAGAAGCATGTGTTATGTGTCATTTTATTGTTTAAGTAATAGTCCGTGTAAGGGGTAGGCAGGCGAACGGCAAAAGTGATTAAAAGGTGCTAACTTTTAATCATTAATTTCAATTAAATCAAGCGTTCTGATTGGCCGAAATCCAAAAATCGCCAAAAAAACAGTCAGAAACGTGACAAAAACACCTTTTTTTAGCTTTATTTTCCCCATTCCCCTGTCTTATACCTCACGGCCGAGTTTCAGCATTGTTCTATGCACCAATCAAAAGTTAGAGCGGAAAACGTGCAACACACGCGCGACCTTGTTGTGACCCCATCTTAGTGTGACACTTGAGATGTTAGGAAATTTGTCTTTTACCCGAAGAAATCTCGTCAATTTCTACGTAAAAAATCTGCATTTTTTCTTTATTGAATATTTATCTCAAATTTACTGTATTTTATCATCGGAGTGACCGTCAAAATGCTCTTAAACATGGTTTGCTGCCTCGACATGCCGGGTCGCCATGTGGAAATTAGGACCCGGCGTAGTTGTTTTCGTTGTCAGGCCAGATCAAGAGGAGATCGGAATAATTGTGGCACTAGAAATTTGCGTACAGCTGGGCATAAAAGGAGAAAGCGAAAGATTTGTTGTTTTTACAAGGATGAATTTATTTCTCGAAGAGATGTAGAACACTTGAGCTTGAGGTAAGCTGAATTCAATAGATTTTCGCACCTCCGCGCGCATTATGTGTTATTTATGTGTTTGCCGTTTTCGAAACCTCCATATTCCTTGTATCTTTACCCATCTCTCATTCGATTTTTTTTCTCTCTAGACTGCTTCATCAAGCGAAATGGAAGTTCGCCGTGGACCTTAAGTTAAAATGAGCGAATTGAAATTTGTGACACGTTTGCATTTTGTACCTTTGAGTTCTGAGACGGAGAATACCGACACGGAAGCCGCTTAGGTATCATAAATAGCTGTCACTGGTGTTTGAGTTTCTCTTGGTACGCAAGATCTAGCATGCATGACTGTAGCTTGCCTTTATTTTTTCCAAGGACGAGAGAGATTGTAAGAAGGATTTTCATAGAGTAATATCAAAAACCTTGAAAATAGATAAACTGTAGGAGAGCTTTTTCTGAAACCCAATGATCCGAACATGCAGGAATTTTTTCTATCTGGGCAACATCATCTTTTTTTCCAAAAGCAGAACATTTAGATAACATTTAGATTTGATTTTGTGTACTTGTTGTTGTTCTGTATGGTGGCCGAATATGAACGCGCGACATTGGCGCGTTCGCCAGATTCGCCACGTGAGAGTGAATTGCTGCTGTTTACGATCATCGTTTTGACATTTCTTTTGTGAGAGCCGACGTAAATGTTGTTCCCAACGTCGCTGATTGATGTAACACTGTGCTCTTCTTCATGTAATTTCATATCTGCAGTTTAACTTCCTCGGGTTTGGCGCATAGAAATCTTTTAAATTTTAGATATGTTATATTTTTCAACATAACAAAGCAATAGACGAAATAAAAAGTTGTTCGAATGAGTCTTAAGCTATCTTAATTCAACTTTAAAATTCAAATTTCGCGCTTTTCGCTGTATTGACCAATCAGAGCATTCAGATTTAATTTGATTAGAGAAATTAGCGCCTGAAAAATAACTGACGCTATTGCCGCGGGCTATTGTTTTTCTGCCTGCTTCTTAGCTGGACCATTACTTAATAACAAAGTACTTTGTTCATAATTAAGTCTACAACATGGGTGTTTATAGCTCAGTTGGTAGAGTTCTGTAGCACTAATGCAGAGGCCCTTCAGACATTTCTTGGGTTAATCTGCCATTGCTCAAAAATTGCTATTACAACAGTCACATATTGCATTTCTGCAGTTCACGTCATCTTCATTTCATCTTGTGACCCTTCACTATTAATACTGAGCAGGAAAAAAAAATGTAGTCAACACTCTCTCTGATTGACACTTCAGGGGCTGGCGGCAAGCAGGCGCCTGCATTATAGCGAGCCATAGCAAATAACCAATTAAAAGCAGGTACCAACTCTCAGGGTATCTAGTTCAGGGAGGTGTCTTTCTCACAGAGGTGTCAAAAGATGGTACCCACTTACCCACCTACCCGCCCCCCCCCTATGTGAGAAGTAAGTGTTAATGCTGTATTAGGGGAGGGGTAGGTGAGTAGACAGTTTCCCAGAATCTTTGCACTCATCCACATTGATGGCGGTGGACAAAATACTGGCCCCCAGTTCATGGACTACCCATAGTGACTACCTTTTGAATTCACTACAATGCTAGGTACATGAAGTAACTACTGGTAAAATTACTCAAAAGGTAGTCCATACATGTAGTCCATAGGGGTAGTCCATGGACTGGGGGTCAGTATTTTGTCCACCACCTGCATTTACTGCACTATTGCAAATTAATAGCTAATTTTCTCTGACTGCGCTGTCATTCTCACCAATTCCTTAAGCAAATCTTCAAGTTTCTTTTTCTCTTGAGAGTTGTCTACAAATTTATCAAAACAAACAACTCAGTTATTTCATCAGCTAACACATCAGCTATGACAGCTAAGACCATTCCTTTTCTTAGGAATGAATTCGACAGGTAACACCATTCCTTTTCTTAGGAATGAATTCAAGTTTATAATAAAAACAATATATATAATTATGATAGGTATATAATAGCATCATTTGTAGTGATATTTCGCATAAATACCACGAGTGATATTTCGAAAAATTTTGTTATACGTAATTTCACGAGCCGTTCTAAAGGTGAGTGAAATTTGAGACAATTTTGAAATATCACTTGAAATGTCAGTTTCTCTCTTTGCTTTATTCTGTATCTAAGTTCAGTTTGTGTTCAAGCTTCTTATGCCAAATATCACATACGAATCATGCTATTATTTGTTTATACTACTAGCCCGCAATAGTTTTGTAATTTTCACATGTAGGTATTTCAAATTAAGCTGAAACACCACTGCCCTAAGCCAATCAAAATACAGAAATTTCTCACGTAGCAGTATAATAATAGAAATATCATAAAAATTACACAACAGTTACAGCTGTACGTCTGTACGTCTTACCAACACTTTCCAGTGCAGTAATTCTCTCACTGAGGTTTGAAGTTAGTTTTTCCAACTACATACACAAAGAAAAACAAAAGAGAGAAAACCTTAAGTTTCATGATACACAATATTAATGTGCATGAAAGTGAAGTGGGCGAACTACTACAGTTAATAATAAAATAATTTATTGACCTAACCTCAGACACTTTGTTCTTTAATCCATTTATTTCCTCCGCAGTTTCTTTAACATCACTGACTTCTTTCATCATGGTGTCTAAAAGACTTGTGAGCTAAAGCAAAATTATAATATCAAAAAAATAACAATATTAATTAATATTGCACAATCTGAAGTTTTTAAGTCTGGTAATGGAAGCATTTGGAACATTAAAAATCAGGGCTAAATATACCACTATGATTATTTTTGGGGATTTGAAGATCTTTGAATTCTTTCTTCTTTTCACTTGTTTCCCATGAAGTAGCCAGGGGGCTGGGAAAGGGGGATTATGCTCATATTAGGTAGAGGAATCCAGGGTCAACAGCCCTTAGTCTATCGATCCAACACTATTTTATTCACGATTTCAATGTTGCAAGTTAACGTGGTGTCAAATCCTGACAGACTTTTTCCACCATGGCCTGTACAAAAAAGGGGATACAAATGTACTACAGTTGAAAGGATGCAATGAAGCCAAAATGAGGCCAAATTTTTTGAGAGTGATTTATAATTATCACCTACAAAAGAAATAGGGTATTACATGTGTACATGTACATGCACATGTATATATAATGCAAAAAAACATAGCAAGCTCTATTGGAATATCTCCATATATGTCAAAACATAACTGAACTACATTTTGTACATTGTAAGTATACTTACTTATAACTGATCGTAAGTCATACTTAACTTCACAATCGGTTTTAACAGTCAATGATCTAATTTCATACATTGTAACTGTAATTAAGGGTAATACATGACTTGTACACAATAAGACATGGGGGTGATTTTCTTCACTATGTAAATGCCTACAAAAATTTTATGAAAAAGGTTTTTTTATTGTCCTTAACTAATGTAACTAGTACCTTTTAGTTTTAACCTTTTACCACAAATTTATTGCATTTAAGGTTAACATTTAATACAGACAAAAAAATAATAAATAGCATTAAAAACAAGGGAAACATTTGGCCATCAAAAACGGAAAATATTTTGAGTTTTTGAAAACACCACAGTCTGAAGCAACTACTAAGTTCCCTAACTGCTATGACAACAATGACCCTTGACAGGGAACATCCACAATAAAAGGGTCCAAGAAACTTGTTGTCTTGATCTTAGAGGTGTAAATTGCAAAGAGCTTACTAAAATAGGATTCAATATAATCTTTAACCTTTACAATGTATATTTCACTATAGGGTTGTGCATAAACAATAAGCTCTATATAAAAAGAAGCATAATTATAGAATGATATAAAATTCAATGTCACTATCTTTACCCTAATACATATTAAAATATCCAAACCTGTTATGTGGTTGTTAGGGGTTTAATTATTCTAATTGTCTGACAAGCATCTCCTTTGATATTTACATTTAGTTAAAGCAACCTCTGTCAACTGCTTCTTATACGCACCCTGGTTAAAGGCCTCACTATACAGAGCTTCTGATAGGTTGCGTAAAAAAAAGTCAAATTTTGCAGGATTTTCAGAGACAGAAAAAAAAAAAATTGAAAAAATTGGCCCGTTTTGCAGGAATTTCACAGAACTTTTCAGGGCTAACTTCACTGAAAAACAACTGGTAAAAAACAGCCAATTTCATGGGAATTTTCTGGGCAAATTTCGCTAGATACTGATCGATTTTTCACTGATTTGACGAGTGTGTTCATTGTTTTTTAACAGAGATACTCTCATTTGCTATTTTAACAACAAAGCACTCGAGAAATGTGCCAATGAAAAAGCTTTTATGACTAGTGCCTATTTATTCTTAACATAATTTACGCCTGGGAGTTTTGGGACATTGTTCACTCATTGTGGTGATGAAGTTTTAAGATAAATTAATTTGCAAGTTTTCTGACAATTTATAAAGAGCCCCAACAGTCAAGATAAGTTTCAAATATGTTGTATTGACATGTATTTGACAAGATTTCTACCAAATTTCCCAGTATTTTGCGTTTTTTGGTGAATATCACGGATTTACCTAAATTTTGCAGCTCTGCAACTTTGCAAAACATCAGAAACCCTGCCCATAAGCCCATCTACCTGCAAACAATAATAAGCCCCTCTCTGAATTACATATACTTAAAAACCAGTAATATTGCAAAACTTATTCTCATCAGTACTGATATAGTTTGTTTTGAAGCGCTTTTCTGGTTATAAGCTCACTTGGATATGAGCCCCTCCATTCATAAGCCCCTTTTAAAACCCCTAATAATACAATACAATACAATCCATGCGTGCGCTACTAGACAAAGCAACCTCTTACATCCGCCTGCTGTGAGAACTGAAATTGCAAAAAGATCCTTCTATTATTATGGTTGCACTCTTTTTAACGAATTATCTTCAATAATGATATTTCATGTTTTACATCTTTTAATCTTTTAATTGAAAATGGTTTTCTATTTATATTATTACCTGTATTAGTGTAATGTTTATATGTTTAGTGTGTTTTTGTGCATTGTTGCTCAGGGCTCCCATTGATAACAGACAGCTTTTTGGGTCTGAAGGGGCTACCCTGAGCAGTATAAATTAATAAAGGTTCTTCTTCTTCACCTGTAAGCCCAGGGATTACATTTTTTACCGACTGCACACATTACACGTCCTCTCAACAAAAAGTAGAGATGGCTCATAAATACTAATGAGTCTTAATGTGCACTGATGCATTTCAAAGCAGACACATACAAAAATCAACTCAGACGCATGGATGCGTCTGGCCTGAAGCAATGGATTCGTATTTCCCAATGTGTATTACGTGCATATTTTGGTATAACTCTGACAAAATGTATATGCACGTGTATGCCAGCAGCAACAACTGAGGAACTGGAATCAGTTTTTAGGATTTTCAGGATAGCCTAATATTTTAATATCCTAAACGAAGTACAAATGAAGGAAAATGAGAAAAAGACTTCTGCCTCAATCAAAGCATGCAATAAACTTCAAATTGCTGGGTGGTGGGGTTTTCATTGCCATGTCCCAGCGCTACCCTGGTTACAGGCACTTGTTTACATTTAAAACATAATTCCAAGTTATTAAAAATTTACTGGTTTGATGATTATGTCAAAAAAAAAAAACTTGAATATGCTGTTATGGCGAAATTCATGTGGTGTCAACCAAATTAATGTAAGAGCTGTCAACCAATTTTCTTTTACACCTGGAATTTTTTCACACATGAATAAGCCACAAATAAAAACTATAACAAAAAGAGTCAGTTCAAAAGAAGTTTAATTGCCGCAAAAAAAGATAAGACCGATAAAGCACTTGTTAATTTCCTCTGCATAAATGGCCATTCTCTCAAACCCTTAAAGTAGCCGCCACCGCACGCTAATGTTTAATTCCAGTCACTGTCTAAAGTAACTTCACACTTTTTGAAGTTGACCAACGCGTCAAAAAAGATCATTTGTCTCCATAATTTGTTATGTAAACATTTGCTTCGGATCGGCTCCGAATCCAGACGAGATATTTGTTTAAGCATACAGGTCCGTGCTTAAATTATACCAAAACTTACATGAACATCATTAACACAAAAAACAGTTAGCCATTTCCGGGGAACGCCATAAAAGATTTCATGGTATTACCATACCAAACACAATTAAAGGTACTTTGGAATTTGGAATGCTTACAATAACCTCAATAAGTAACAGTCATAAAAAGTTATACATCTAAGTGGAATCACATGCATGTGCCTACCTTTTCAATGCCAATTTCAGTAGCTCCAAGCCTTCTGTTTATATTTATAAACTGCCACATATCTGCAACTGGGGTTCTAGCATCCTTTTTCTGTTTGGCGCGTTGTAAAATTTCTCCGTTACTAGGCAGGTCTTCCAAAATTTCTAGTTTCTTCTCAATATTTAATACCTTCGATTCCAAATTGCCGTGAAACGGGGTCAAAAATGTAGCGGCGGAGAAAGATCTTTTATCTGCTTTGACTGTTTCAGATGACACCTTCGATTTCAAGTCATCTGGACTATCACTACCGGAATCTTGAGAGCTCTCTTGTTGGTTCCTAAGTAGCGCAAATGCAGCTCTGAAGTCTCCATCATCGCTGATATCTTTGCCTTTCTTTTCGATTCCTAGATGGTTGAGAATTTCCCGGAGCAATCCGTGAAGAATATTGAAATTTACAGCCCCTAGCTCTGGCGTGCCAAGAGCGAGGTGTAGTAGTTGGTCGAGTTCTACTCTTATCGTCATGACATCAATGCTTCTTTCAAGTTCTCTGCTTCAAAGAGTGGCTATTGAGATCGTGTGGTCGAATAGTTTACGACCGCCATACTATTAAATTCAGGTTGCTAGAGGCAACACTCTTCATGAGACATAACAAAGGAAATCCATATTAATGAAATCTAAGATGGCGAACATAACTGATGACTGAGCCTGCGATTTTATAGTTCAGCAGCCAAACAAATAAGCCCAAAATGCCAAAGGAACACCAAATACAGCAAATTAAGTTGACTTTAATTCTTTGCTACATGGTAAGCTAAGATAAGGCGATATTTATATTTACATGCTTTTAGTTCTCCCATATAAACCCCATAAAACACAATTTTACGTAATATTATTAGATGAAAAAACTTACTTTGTAATATAATCCACAAACAAAAAGCGCATAACACTGAAACCCTCCGGAATAGACGATTGATTTGTCGACCATCAAAACGAGACAAACAAACAGAAGTGCTCACCACTGCCACAATGAAATAACACGGGTAGACTTTGCGCAAATACGTACGTACGTGAACCTGCGTGAACGAACAGAGACAGGCCCCGTTTATATGGGGAAAAGTTGTCCCAAATAGAGGGGTCACCTACGCGAGCTACCCTGGCCAAGCCAACTTTTCTTACGTTTCCTTGCAAATTATTATTAACTATTAACACTCCTTGGGAGAAAATCTTGGGTTTCAATTTAACGGTCAAGAGACTTTTCACAAGAAAATAAGTATTTAACAATAACTGGAAACTGGAGATGTAACTGTGCATGTCGCGTCCTTGCGTAGCAGGTGCTCACGGTTGCGTGAAAAAACGGGAAGCATGCCCCGATATCTTGCGCCCATTACTTTCAAGTGCCTGCATGCTACACAGGAAAAAGTAACGGATTCCCATTTTTGGATATTTTAGGGTATTTTAAGAATACCCATAAAAATCCCAAATTTGGCAAAGTGAGACAAGTCCCAACCAGGGAATTCCCAACCAAGTTCCCTGACTGGGACTTGTCTCACTCTTCCAAATTTGGGATTTTTTGGGGTATTCTTTAAATACCATAAAAAATCCAAAAATGGGAATCTGTTATTTTTTCCTGTGCTACGCAGGCTATGTATCGCGTTCTGTGCAAGACGGGCCAGACACGAAACATTTGAAACCGGCAAGATAAACCGTCTTAGATCTGATTGCAATTTCCCTTCCGAAACGACTCGTAAAGACTCTGAATCACAGGTAAATAACAACGGATTAGGATATAGCTTAAATACAGCGTTTGGGTTGCCTTTGGGCGAACTGTCAGTTACATGAGTAACAAAAAGTTGGCTTGTCGGAGGAGTGACCGCCTAGCCAAGTCACCGGCCTTTTTGTGATTGTAGAGTCACCCCCGGGCTCCAAGCCGGGGGCCAACTTTTCTCCATATAGAGCGTATTCAAATCAGACGTCACGGCGGCCATATTGATGTTCCAAAACAATAAAACGGCGGCCATATTGGTGTTCCAAAGAAATCCTGTGGAAGTTGGACTCTTTTATGTAAAAAATTCCTTCTTTCCCATAAATTTGCATAGATGCTGGCCACGTGAGTGAATACTCTCTAAAAACACATTGGCTCACCCAGCCGGGAGAACTCAGTCGGGGTGGGGGGGGGGGGGGGCATTCAGAGCATGCGCGATTGCTGTTGGCTCGGGCAAAAGGGTCTATTTTTTTTATCCTAAAGGCGATTCTTTGCAGACGTTTACGTTATTGTTTACACTTTTGCTCATTAGCATACGAATTAACCCATAGAAGACGTCAACGTATGCACAAATTGAATTCACAAGTTGAAAGAGTTGGTTAATTTGAGCAATTTGTGTAAATAGCCTCAAGAGCGTCAATAGATGTCAAGAGCCCACCCATTCTTTGTAAGTTTCGAGGTTTTAAAGATAATATTCCTGAAACTACCGAATATATTGGCTTCAAATTTTTTACAGATAACTGAAATTGTAGTATGCCCTTTCGACATTCAGATAGTTCCTTTTAGAAGCTTGATCCCGGGGGGGGGGGTACTCCCATATATGGGCTATATAGGTACGTGCCGCGGAATAGGGTATGGTTTTTGAGGTTCTCGGTCCTTAAATAGGGTATCTTTTTTGACCCTTTTGTTTCTGTGTCCCGGGTGTGGTCCTTAGATAGGGTAGCTTGATTGTATTATCTAATACTGGAGAGTGAAAACGCCCGCCTAAACGAACGGTTTTTTCATGCTTGATGCTATACATCCAATGTTACAGAGAAGAAATAAAGATTTCCTTTTCATGCTATAAATAATTTTGTTTTTTTCTTTGAATAGGGCCGGTCATTTTTCGGCTTTGGGCCTTAAAAAGGGTATCAGTTTTCGCTTTCTTAGTCCTTAAATAGGGTTAGGGTTCACGAACCTTCGCAGCACACCCCTATCCCCCCACCCCGGAGCTTGATCAGAGAACGAAAAGAAAATGCTAATGAGGCAAAAAATGAAAACAAAGATTAGCCTGTAGAGCGTTTCATACTCACGTGGACAGAATCTATGCAAATTTATGGGAAAAAAAGAAAGCCTTTACATAAGAAAAGAGTTCAACTCCCGCAGGACTCAGGGGCACCCAGGGTTTCGTCAATTTTCGGAAAATATCTGTTCGAAACAAGATTTGAGATCTATAATTTTCGGAACATTTGTTGTCAAATTTTTTGCTTGCCAGCCTCTCCTAGGATTTTCGAACATCTAAAAAATGGTATAATTGCCCATTTTTAACGGATTTTTACCCTAAAAAAGTCACCTACAATTTTCGGGAGCCTTTTTTCGGGCTGAAATTTTCAAAAAGGTAAGTTTTGAGCTCTATAATTTTCGTATCACTAGACTTTTAGCTAGGAAATCCGAACAGATGAAGAATTTTTAGGGGATAAAAATATACCTATATCTACCGTTTAAATACTAAAATACGTTTAACAATGCTATGTTTAGTGGTTTTGAACTATATTCTCGTTGGGTGCCCCTGAGGACAGGTTTGGAACACCAACATGGCCGCCGTTACATTGTTTTGGAACACCAATATGGCCGGCGTGATGCCATGTGAAAACACTTCAAACACTCTATAGACAGCAGTTAACTCGGATTGCAGGCTGACCTACTAGAATATATTTAGTACGCTAGCACTACTAGCATATTGGTTATATGACATTAAAAACGTACGCGTGCATATTTCTGCCTGCGGACTATTGTTTTTAGGCTTAGAAAACAATGGGACTTATTGCTGTCACGTTATTTCATGATTTACATAGTGCCTGAAACACACGTCCGCATTCTGCATTTTACAAAGACCGTATTTCCAATATTGCAAGTGAACGCTCGCACTACTTGAAAACGGAATATATTACAGTGAAAACGCTGGCGTATTTCTGAAAGCGTAAATATTTTTTATTATTGCAAATCAAGTGAACGCTAGCACTACTAGCATACTAAATATATTATCATGAAAAGGCGTGCTTGTTTCTAATGTATTCGCAGTTGGAAGAGGCTGTTCATTACTGATAAAGAGGCGTTTGAAATCATGACCGAACAAGCTGCTGAACCACGTCACAACGAAAAAGAAAGTTTTGAATCCATGGCAAAAAAGCTTGAACACTTCCACCTCGCTTCTACCACCAAGCTGAACGTTGGTGGTCAGTATTTTACTACGAGCCGTCAAACACTGACGAAAGATAAAGGATCAATGCTACACGCCATGTTTTCGGGCAGATTTGACACAAAGCCTGGTGAAGACGGTTCTTACTTCATTGATCGTGATGGAACTCACTTCCGCTATATTCTGAATTACCTTCGAACAGAGCGCCTTCTTCTCCCCAAAGACGAATTGATTCGTGAGGAGTTATTAGAGGAAGCTGAATTCTAGCTAATTCTATCAGATTCATGGCATCTTAGAAGAGCTTCGCCATCCACCAAATCAGCCATTTAAGGACTCTACAATCCTGTCAACTGAGCATAAACAAGTCCTTATCAACAATTTTTTGAAAGATCAACTAAGTGATGAATCCAACTTTGTCCTTATTTATCGAGCCTCAAGAGATGGGTGGCATTCTTCCAAGTTCCATGCTCTTTGCGATGATAAGGGACCAACTGTTACCGTGGTGAAGAATGGAAATAATGTTTTTGGAGGATACACAGAGATATCGTGGGAGGACGGTAAGCATTTAATTAAGGAAATCCATCGCAGGTTGAACGCTTTGGAGACCTTATTAGGAAGCTTTAGCAACGACGACGACGCGACGGCGACGGCGACGGCAACGGCAACGAGAGCGGAAAAAAGCAATAGACCTTTTTAGTTTGTGTGTTTTGTTTTCCATATTTCGACACCGTGATTTTCTCCAGCGAATTTGCCTTTAGTCATTAATAAATTAATGATGTGTGCATATGCATGTGGATGTACTTGCAAGGTACTTGTTGGAAAACAAAACATACCAGTTAAAGAGTTATATTGGTTTAGAAAAGTAAAACAACAACTTTGCACGTGCGTGGCGCTTTTTTGGTATATTTCTTTGTCGTCACTTTGCACGACACTAAGGGCCTGTTTACATGGAGTGGGGGACCCCGGTCTAGTGGGGTTGGTTTCTTTTGTTTTCACGCTCTGGGGGACACAAAACAAAAGAAACTTACCCCACTAGACCGGGGTCCCCCACTCCATGTAAACAGGGTCTAAGTGAAAGTGCCTAACTTCAGGCTTTGTGGAGGACGTAAACACAAAACGGCGACTTTCTTTTTCTTCTCCTCAACCTCCATACAGTTTTTAGCAGAACTCCAGAAAACTTTGCCAGCATTTAACGAGATGAAGTAAGCGCGATAATTTTGTAAGCAGCCCGAATTCATTTTTTAAGTGACGTTTTCGTATATCCTTCGCCGTCTTTGTTGCTTGAGCTCCCTAATAATTGATCCAAACAAAACATTCAGTCTCCGGCAGTTCATGCGGCACTGGACGCGGTCGAAAATTCGTGCGAAAGTTTATTAAAAGTCTAGCCGTTCAAAGTTCGGTGTGAACAGAGCGAAAATTTTAAACGGTTCCGTGTGAACGAAGTGGCCTGTCAAATTAAAAGTTCGCCGGTTACCGTGTGAACGTAGCATTGAAGGCTGTTTACATGGAGGGAGGAAGATCCTAGCATTAGGAAGAAAGAAGACGGATCATTCTACCGCCATATGTTTTCTGTATTCAGTTTACAAGCAAAAAGTTGTACTTTTCCCTAACGCTAGGATCTTCTAGCGGAAAGGTAGAAAAATCCTAGCACCATGTAAACTGCTTCCGTTAGGAAGATCCTAAACATCTTTAATTTGTTTCGGGATAGTTTCCGAGGTTTAAGTGTGACGACCCCCAAAATGAAAAATCCTCTTTGCCTCACCCCCGTCGCCCGCCCCATGAATTATGAACACTGCCTGAAAAAGTAGCTTTTTTAATTCCAGGAACTGGTCAATACAAGTGCTGTAGAGATTCATTTTTATTCAGCCTGGTGAACCCATCTGGTACTGGACCAATCAAGATGCCGCTTAGGGGTACTTCAAACCACAATGGGATCTTATGTAATGGGTCATTTGGACCAATATTTAGAGGAGGGCATGATCTTTTGTTTAGCAATGAGCCAAACGCAAACTCAGATAGCACCACCAAGTTAGGCCATACTTATCGGTGTCCAGATGATGTAAATTCTTCATTCCTAACTGGTCTGTCAGATTTTGTTGTCAATGAACTAGAAGTGTTCATGTATCAGCCCTGAAGTACCGTATACTTTCTTTTATGGATTAAAGTGTGAAATTCAGACCAAATTTTGCTGAGCGTTTTATGGTTTCAAATATTCGGAAAGAAATTCTCATTGTGGCTTTGTTGTTACTATCCATTACTATACTACGTGAAAAGTTTAACAAGTTTGAAGTTACCGTCCAAACGACTTTGTGTTAATTCTTTGTACATATGTTTGTACTAAACTAATTTATGGACATTTGTCTAAATAAAAATCCACAAGTCTGTTTGCGGAGTAACAGTAAAAGGAAAGTGAAAGGACGAGTGAAGATTTCGTATACCATAGTTGCCTAAAAAAGCTTTTACTTGTGATTAAGCCAGTGCAGAAATAGAAATAACTTAGTTGGATAACAGTACCAACCAATACTACATGAACTGTTTTGAACATTCGATGTTAATAGAATATATTAACTTGGATATGACTAAGGCCGATGATACTGCCATAGCATTTTTTTGCGTAACAGGTTATTTTTTTAGTAATTCAGCTGACAACTTTGTCGCAGCTCTAATAAGATATAAAAAAACAGCGTAGAATGCTCCGAAATCAGGTGAAAGGGCTGGATTAAAGTATAACGAGAGCAGTTTGCACTAAAAAAAATGCACTAAACTAAGTCTTTCTTCCCAGTGCCGTATGATTGATTGTCATATATGAAATTCCAAGTAGTACTGTAGGCCGTCAGCGGCTTTAACAGCTCAGCTACATTCCCTTTGAAGGATATTGGTACACGGCAAAACAGTGGAACAAAAATAAAATCTGAGAATCAAGTAACCCAAATTCGTGATCGCTCTAGTATAAATAGCTTATAAATGGAGGGGTGGGGTGCGAAATTGCGGGAATGTAATTTTGTGTTTTAAAGAATGAGGCATACAATAAGTAGCTAGTAGACAGTTTTGTTATTCTTCTATTACCCAATGAGATGGAAATGAACAAAATGAATAGACTCAAACAGGCGTAGTTATGGAGAGAAAGGTAGGCCAGAATAGCCAACCTTCCTCAGTGTTTGAGTCTATTTCATATCGGTATTTACTTTGAGTTTTATTTCCCATTCAAACTAAACAGTGAGCGGTCGTCTTTCCTGAGAGATACACGCGGCGAGTGAAAAAACTGGTGAATGAAGGAGAGAATGGTTTGCTTGCACTTCCGCCCTCGTTCCTCGCGGCCTTAATTTTGCCGCTCTCCCCTCACGCCTTCTCTCGATTTACTGTGACTAAAAACAATAATAAGAGACTGCTCGTAGTCTATATACAAACTCCCTCAATCATATATCACCGCTTAGGCCACCTTAGGGGGTAGGGTAAAGTTCATGAGCGGCAAAATATGGCTTTTAATTTCTTCGCCCCAATTTTACCGCCCGCACAGGCTTTCCCTTAGGGATCTTAAGTATAACAACGACGACGACAGCAGTAAAAACGTCATTCAAAAAATGCATTTGCGTCCTTTCAAACTTTATCGCGTCTATTTCGAACCGCTCAATTCGTCAAATGTCGGTGACTTTTTCTGGAGTTGACTTCTTACGGACTTTATCCATCATGCTCAAATAGAGAAAGGAAAATTTGTCATCGTATGTCCACGTCCCCCACGTCGCGTTAGGAGGTTTCACGTCATAGTCGTGCAGTGGACGTCAAAGAAATGTAATAAAAAAGCGTGATGCACGTGTAGAGCTGTTGTTTTGCTCATAAAACTACTTGTTTTTTGTCCGCGTTGTCGTTGTCGTCGTCGTTGTCGTAGTTGCTTAAGCTCCCTTTGTCCGCACTACCATAGGCGTACGGGCAATTTTTTGCCAGGGGGGCGGTAAAGTATTTGCCCAAAAAATTCTCGCAAGTTGCCCAAATTTTTACGAAACAGTAGAAAAGAAACGAGGGCCATACGATGCAACAACGTGGGCCGTACTGGCATATGAAGGTGGCTCGATCCTGTAACAGTTTTTTAGGGTCAATACCTCCCAATTTTGAGCATAACTACGTCGCCATAGACAAACATTTGGAAAAAACTGCTACCATAGTTTTATTAGATATAGATGAAAATTTATCATAGGGTTTTAATGACATCGGACAGGAGCCCATCAAATTTGATGGGCTCCTGCATCGGAGTTGTCATAGCATCGAAATGACGCTATTGTTTATTTTACTTGCAGCAATATTTCTTGGCACTGGGAACTGTTCCTACAAAATCGTTCACGGGAACTTTTTTCTCCAACAGTCGCGTCGATGTCGTGAAGTTAAAACGGAATCTATTAAAGAGTTATCGGGATATTTTGGGATGAAGTTTTAGAAAAATGCTAAAAAATAATCTTGATGTTTGGCCGTTAACTGTAGAAAACGAATCTCTTTTGACATGCAATTTCACTTCATAGTAGCTTCAATCTTTTTAAAAACGTGTGTAAAAGATCATGGAGATAGCTCCTACCGATCGCTAGAGAGAAGGATTCCATTTCATTAGTATATATCGAGGCGCTCTTGTTAGCGGTTTTGTAAACATTTCGGTCTACTTTAATAAATTATTGCTTGATAGATTCTGAGAAAAAAAATTTTATTCGTCTCGTAATTCGAGCTGAGCTCTAGTCAGCCACTTCTTCATTTTCACACCCAGTGTTGCTGATGCTATCTGCCATACACTGTTGTACGGGCGGAGATGATTCTGGGAAGATATGCGGAAGTTTATTCTAATCAATTCACGACTGGAAAGAGCCCATTCCAGTCAGTGCAGTGCAGTACAGTGCTCAACAATAAAAAACTATAAATATGTAAATCAACAAATGATACCCTTCCCTGTAACCAGAAACTCATCACGTGCTAAGCAGCCACTGTGAGTGTCTCGAGAGAATGTAACTGGATTATTACGCTGACTTCAGGATGCTTTGCCCAAATTTTCTCTTGCTGCCCAAAAAATCTGAGTTGCCCAAAATTTGGGGGGACTGCACTAAAAAGTGAAGTCACGCGGCTTCAAGCTTTATCGGGCTTATTTTACATATATATCGTTCATTTCGTCAAATATTGCCAATTTTTTTCTAGAGTTGAGTTCTAAAAGACTGTATCGAAGTTCAGGAAAAGAAAGAAAGAAAGTCGTTGTCTTGCGTCCACATCTTCCACAAAAAGTGAAATTAGGCATTTTCACGTCGTAGTCGAGCAGCGACGGCAAAGAAATGTAACTAAAAAAATGACGCCCTTGCAGAGTTGTTGTTTTGCAAATCTATAAAAGCCTTGCTTTTTTGCCGTCCTCGTCGCCGTCGTCCGGCCCTAGTCTGAGGCGGAAAACATACCGGCGGTTGAGCCTGCACTTTTACTGACCAGTGGGTGTGTTCATTGGTAATTTAAAAGCTTCCACTTTCGTTTACTTGGTGAAACAGAAAGACGAGTCGAATCTTGAACGACATGTCGCTTGACGAAGAAAAAATCGAACCACTTAGCTGCAATGCGCTAGAGGAGGCTGTTACCTTTATGAAGAAGGCCTACGACGTCATGAACCAACAAGCAATTGACGTCCGCAAGGAAAAAG
>NC_133206.1:27087623-27092623 GCF_958299795.1 Porites lutea | reverse complement strand
GCGTGGAGGTTTCGCATGACTAAACGCCGTGCAAAACATGTCGGGCGAAAGGAAATGAAAGCGTAAACAGATCGAGAGCATTTCTGATCTTGAATATTGAAGAGAAATGAGTCGGCGCTCACCTGGGAAAAGGGAATCGCTGGACTATTTAACAACCCGTGAAATCAGTTTAACTCGAAGTTGTCGTGACCTCAGTGCTTTAATAAAATGAGAAATTTCGCCGGTCTATTGAAACCGGTCGTTTGTACAATAAAGCAAGTAGGAAGTCAAGTGTTATTTTTGTTGAATAATAAAAGACTAATGAAAGAATAAACATCAAACCAGAAATTGCTCTCTTCAAATTGTAAATTATAAATGATCCTGAGAGAATATTCAGTGTGTTAAGGATTTCCCTGCTGTACTGTTAGCTCTATACAAGAGAGGAAAGGCGATTCTTTTTTATTTCCATTTCGCTGACTCCGCGTCTTCCGTCATTTTTTTCAGCGTCAATTCGTAAAGGACGCTTGGCTCTGAGCGTGGGTCATCCACGCGGAACACATTCACGCTATGTGATTGGCTGTTGTCTACTCCCCCTTGGGATCTGTGGTCTTAAAAATAACTCGAGACGAATTACCTATGGAATAGGGTGTGTATGGGGGATGCCTTCTCTGTCCCCTTTATCCTCTCTTGCATCCAATTTATGACTTTTTTTTCACTTTTCTACGAGAAAAACTTTATTTTATGGTCTTTTCTCGTTTAATCCTGGCGTCGACGCCATAGGTGGGTTGAGTTTGCTGTTGGTTCTCTCCTTTGCTCAGACAGGTTTTTCTCCAGGTACTCCGGTTTTTCCCTCTCCATAAAAACCAACACTTCCAAATTCCAATTCGATGGCTCATTTGCATATCTCAACCAACAGTTTAAGAACTCCCGAGTGCTCCTTGGGTAAAGAAATTCATTACAATAAATAAATATTAAGCAAAGTGAAGTGCGCTTTTAGCCACATGAAAGTAGCAACCCCCCGAAAGAAGCGGCTCTCCGAAAGCAGCGGTAGGAGAAGGCTCCTAAATTCGAAAGTATGACGGTAATATTAAAAACCTGTTAGCACAGTCTGTCAATACTGGATATAAAACTAGCCCTCGTGTCTTTAACCCAGAGCATTATTGTAACTGAAATTGTATTAAGCTTTTTTAAGTCAAGAAGGAAAATTAATAATTTCTAATGTTATTATTACTGAACAATACAACAATATTACAACAATAAAAAATTAATGAAAATTTACTCAGTGGTCAGGAAGCTTGTCTTTTATTTTGTTCCAGGTAGAGCGGTTTTCACTTGACTGTCGTAAAACCAAAACCAAAGTAAATACACTAGCCAACCAAAGGACGTAGTAAAACCAAAACCAAACCAATTCCTCAATTACTTTCGACAGTCAAGTGAAAACCGCTCTAATAAGTTAATACAATGTTTCCTCAGATTTGTCCTATATGATAATTAAGCGCGTACGTCGAATGTTTTTATGCTTTAACTGAGTTAAGCCAAGATATCGTAGGCTGTGCTTTCCGAAAATGTTTTCATTATTATTATTATTTTAATTTCAGGTGTTAGTGGCTACAAACAGTGCACAGAGTCATTTTTATTCAGCCTTGTGAACCCTTCTGGTTCTGAGCCGACCAAGATGCCACTCAGGGGTACTAACAATCAGAAAGGGATCTGGTGCAACAGTTCATATGGGCCGATATTTGGAGGAGGTCATGACCTACTCATTGCCAATGGAGCAAATGCAAATTCAAATAGCTCCAGCAATTTGGGTTCCAGCTATGAATGTCCACCCCATGCAAATGCTTCATTCCTAGTTGGCCAAACAAATTTTACTGTCAGTGAATTGGAAGTGTTTTTATTTCAGGCCACAGGATAAATATATTTCCGTGATTCATCATGAAGTCAGAGATAAGTTGTAATTATAAATTATATTCGACATTTTTGCGCTCAAAGTTATAGTTTTGGCGACAAACACTTAAAGACAGATACAACTAAAGACCAAATGAGTCAGTTATATTCCTTTATTGAAAGTAAAATTTGCCGAAAAAAAAAAACAGAAAAAAAGGTAGCAAAACGAGGTGTGAGGCAAAGGAAAGAGAGGATAGTGTTGCTGTTATTTTCCTTTGCTTTCCTCTTCTTTGCGCGACGAAGTGAAAGTGCCTAACCTCACGTTTTATGGAGGACGTGAACACAAAGCAGCGACTTTCTTTTTCTTTTCCTGAACCTCTTCCAGCATTTAACTATATGAAATAAGTGCGATAAACCTGGAAGCAGCCCGAATTCATTTTTTAAGTGACGCCAGTTTTGTAACCTTCGTCGTCGGTCTTTGTCGCTTGAGCTCCCTTCTGGATGCCAGATTGATCCGAGACATTTCTTAGGCTACGTTTCACGCGGCGCTGGACGCGGTCGGAAATTCGTGCGTCTAGCCATTCAAAGTTCCGTGTGAACAGAGCGAAAATTTTGAACGGTTCCATGTGAACGTAGTGGCAGGTCAAATCGATAGTTCGGCGCGGTTGCCGCGTGAACGTAACCTTGAAGGCTGTTTACATGGAGGGAGGAAGATCCTAGCACCAGGAAGAAGAAAGCGGATCATTCTTCCGCCATATGTTTTCTGTATCCAGTTTACAAGCAAAAAGTTGTAGTTTTCCTTGATGCTAAGATCTTCTAGCGCAAACTTAGGAAAACCTTAGCACCGTGTAAATTCAGCTTCCGGTGCTAGGAAGATCCTAAACATCTTTAATTTGTTATGGGGCAGTTTCCGAGGTTAAAGTGGGACGACGCCCAAAATGAAACAAATCCTCTTTGCCTCACCCCCGTCCCCCGCCCCATGAATTATGAATACTGCTTGAAAAAGGAACTTTTTAATTCCAGGAAGTGGTCAATACAAGTACTGTCGAGATTCATTTTTATTTAGCCTGGTGAACCCGTCTGGTACTGGACCAATCAAGATGCCGCTTAGGGGTACTTCAAACCACAATGGCATCTTGAGTCAGATGGGTCATTTGGACCAATATTTGGAGTAGGACAAAATCTTTTGATTAGCAATGAGCCAAACGCAAATTCAGATAGCACCACCAAGTTAGGTCATACTTATCGATGTCCAGATGATGCAAATGCTTCATTCCTAGCTGGACTATCAGATTTTGTCGTAATGAACTAGAAGTGTTCATGTTTCAGCCCCAAAGTACCGTTTGCTTAATTTCTCTCATGGATCAAAAATTTGTGAAATTGAGGCCAGATTTTGCAGTGTATTTCATGGTTTAAAATATTCTGAAAGACATTCTTCTCGTTGTTCTGTTTTTACTTTCCATTCAATACTAAGTGCATGGGTAAAGTTGAAGCAACATAGGAGAAGTATTTATTTAGACTTTTTGTCAAAATAAAAATCCACAATTCTCTTCAGTAACAGTAAAGAAAAAGCAATTTGAAGAGAAAATTTTTTATACCATAGTTTCCTAAAAATTTAGTGCTAGTAATTAAGCCAGTGCAAAAATAGAAAAAATTCATGTTAGTTGGATGACATTATCCACAGTACGTGGAAGCTGAACGATCAATTTTAGAATAATATAATCTGCGTCAAATCTCTGCGCGTCATAGTAAGTCTGCATCGTTTAATAACTTATTAGCGGTGTCATTTGGAGAAAATGTAACTTGGATTTGGAGTAAAGAAAAGAAAAGAGATAAAAAGTTTCCGACTGAGGATACTATCAAAGCGTTTTTAATTAGGTATGATTCGGAACAACTTGTTCACGTACGGCTCTAAAAGGCTTAATAGAGCAGTAGCAATTCGGAACTGTATTTCAGGCGTTATATTCAATTTCTAATTGTAAATGGTTTTATCCTAGGAAATACGTCATAAGTACGTTGAATCAGAAATATGATGGTGATCGAGACCTACGGTTTTGACACGTGGGCTTATGAATAACTCAAGGGTAGGCTTTTCATCATCCCGAGGTCCAACCCAGTTACCCTTTGTAATACATTTTTCACAAAATAAGGTACCCCTTTCCTATGCCTTTCATTTATAAAACGTGGCCCTTTAACGTACCTAGTAACAGTAAGACGTCTTGGCAAGCTTGAATTAAAATGAGAAACCCAGTCGGTTCGGATATTTTAATGCAAGGCCAGTTTAGTACCTAAATTACAAATTTCCCTAAACTTCAACTCCCGAAATCATGCCCTTTTTCAGTAGAAAGCAATGAATTCAATCAGGAATTTGGCCTGCATTCTAGAAGTCACTAGAAGTTTTATTAATTTAAAAGCTACATAATAAGGTGTTAGTTTGCCTCTCTGATAATTTTTTATCAGTCTGAATGCCATAATTTCCATGAGCCTCTGCATGTCTTTTCACTTAAATAGGATCCCACACTTCCCTTCGGCGTTCTGGGAATACGCACCCAACTCTAAGGTATAGAGGGAAACAAATTTATGCTGACTTCGTGATGACTCTTTCATGTCTGTTCTAATTGTATTCACATCATCGATATGATCAAAGTTGTAATTTGGCAAAATACAATGAAATTGAACCGAGTTAACGTGTCTAATGTGAGTTTACGTTTATTGGATTGCAGCCACTTTTGTGCCTCATCTAGTTCTTGTGCCTCTAACATAGTACGCGCGCTCTGATTGGCCGAGAGGAGTGTTTGCCTGAGAGTATGTAAACATGGTTGTGGCGTCAAGATGTTTTGCTTTTCGCACGCTAATCACGCAAGCACAAATTTGAAAAAGTTTTCAAGTTCAAAACTCGACAAGTTTACTTTATTTACCCATTCCCTCGTCGGCTGAAACTTGGAAAATCGCTACAAAGAAGGTGTGTCAATTATTTTTTCGCTTAAGCTGACATTTTAAGCGAGAAAAATCCGAATTTTGGAAAGCATCTTTTTGCAAAACAAGAACTGATTACGCGTGCAAGACTTCGTGTATAAGACTTTGCGACTTGTAAGAATTTCTCTTTTAATCAGGACCGTAACAAAGAGTTTGGG
>NC_133206.1:27045123-27085123 GCF_958299795.1 Porites lutea | reverse complement strand
ATACACCCCCATACATAACCATACACCCCTATACATCACCATATATCCCTATACAACACCGTATACCCATATACAACACCATATGCTCCTATACATCACCATACACCCCATACATCACCATACACCCCTATACATCGTCATATACCCCTATACAACACCATATACTCCTATACATCACCATACACCCATACACATCACCATACATCCCTATACATAACCATATATCCCTATACATCACCATACACCCCCATACATAACCATAAACCCCTATACATCACCATATATCCCTATACAACACCGTATACCCATATACAACACCATATCCTCCTATACATCACCATACACCCCATACATCACCATACACCCCTATACATCGTCATATACCCCTATACAACACCATATACTCCTATACATCACCATACACCCATACGCATCACCATACATCTCTATACATAAGCATATATCCCTATACATCACCATACACCCCCATACATAACCATACACCCCTATACATCACCACACACCCCTATACATCGCCTTTTTCTCCTATACAACACTATATACTCCAATACATCTCCATCCACCCCTATACATTCCCATACACCCCAATACATCACCATACACCCTTATACAGCACCATACACCCCTATACATCACCATATATCCCTAGACAACACCGTATACCATATACAACACCATATGCTCCTATACATCACCATACACCCCATACATCACCATACACCCCTATACATCGTCATATACCCCTATACAACACCATATACTCCTATACATCACCATACACCCATACACATCACCATACATCTCTATACATAACCATATATCCCTATACATCACCATACACCCCCATACATAACCATACACCCCTATACATCACCACACACCCCTATACATCGCCATATTCCCCTATACAACACTATATACTCCAATACATCCCCATCCACCCCTATACATTCCCATACACCCCAATACATCACGATACACCCCTATACAGCACCATACACCCCTATACATCGCCATATACCCCTATACAACACTATATACTCCTATACATCCCCATACATCCCTATACATTCCCATACACCCCTATACATCACCATTCACCCCTATACATCACCATATACCCCTATACAACACTATATACCCCTATACATCACCATACACCTCCATACATAACCATACACCCCTATACATCCCCATACACCCCTATACATTCCCATACACCCCAATACATCACCATACACCCCTATACATCACCATACACCCCTATACATCGCCATATGCCCCTATACAATACTATATACTCTTATACATTCCCATACACCCCTATACGTTCCCATACACCCCTATACATTCCCATACACCCTTATACATTACCATACACCCCTATACATCACCATACACCCCAATACATTGCCATATACCCCTATACAACACTATATACTCCTATACATCCCCATACACCCCTACACATTCCCATACACCCCTATACATTCCCATACACCCTTATACATTACCATACACCCCTATACATCACCATACACCCCTATACATTGCCATATACCCCTATACAACACTATATATTCCTATACATCCCCATACACCCCTATACATTCCCATACACCCCTATACATTCCCATACACCCTTATACATTACCATACACCCCTATACATCACCATACACCCCTATACATTGCCATATACCCCTATACAACACTATATACAACAACAACAACAATAAGCTTTATTTGCATGACCATAACAAAGTATTACAGTATTGCAAAAGCTACTTGAAATTACTTATTGATTCCTTGTAAATTAAATATTTAAAATAATTTGAAACTTATTAATCATTGTTTATTTCTAACCATCATGTAGGATTAATTATTCCGGAGATAAGTTTGTCTCTCAATTCAAAGCAAGTTGATATAAATGAAATTAATTGGATGTTAATAAAATAGTCAGGAGAATTCATCAGATGTGATAATAAGGACTCATGTGATTGTAGTCGCAGAAACGATATTTTAGGATCTAGTTTAGAGAAGAACCTATCTCTTATGGAAGAAAAACTTGGACAATCTAATAAAAAGTGAGTTTCATCTTCAATTCTGTTACAATTGCAGAGATTGCATAACCTTTCGTCACGTGGTAGATTGTCGTATCTACCTGTCTCAATCCTAAGTTTGTGACTGCTTATTCTCAGTTTCACTAATGTTTTCCTAGAAGGGTTCTTTCTTGTTAAATCTAGGTAGACAGAAGGGCTATAATTCGTTTTGATTTTATAATAAAAGTTAAGTTTTTGTGAATGTTGAAGAGTATGATTCCAGTAAGTGATATATTTCTTTTGCATAAGATCTACATATTGCTTAATTTTACATTTATTCAGTAAATTACAATTAAAGCCTGGGAAATCATAGTAGTCAGTCATCTTCTTAAGACTGGAGTAAAAACTATTTTGACCACTATGATAAAGGTCAACAGATATTTTTAAAGATTGTTTAACTATAGAATTTTCATCTTTTTCTTGGAGATAGTTTAAGTAATTAAGTATCTTGTTATTTATATCAATGATCAGAGGGAATCTGCCAAGTTCAGATCTGCATGCAACATTGGATGACTTGTTATGGACTTCTAAATATCGTTTACAGAAGTGCAAATGAGTTTTTTCGATTCCGGAGTTATCCCATGACTTAAAATCTGATTTCATAAAGGCACCCCAAACTTCACTGTTGTAAGTTAAAATCGGTGAGATCATTGTGTCAAAAATTTTATTTGCAAGGGAGGGTTTCAGTTTACTAAAATCAGTGTGGCGTCTTAGACTAAATAGAGCATGAAGGGCTTTTTGTCGAAGATGTTCAAGTGAGAGTGTAAAATTTCCGGGAGACGAGATGCGAGTCCCTAAGTAAGTATAGTCTTTTATAATGTCTATCATTTCATTGCCTACGTGAAAATTATAATCACATTTTTTTGTGCCTTTTTGGAAAACCATTATTTTGGTTTTCTTGGGGTTGATTTTAAGCATCCAGGAGTTGCAATATGAAGACAATTTGTTTAGGCAATTTTGTAATCCTAGTTTCGATCGTGATAATATAATAAGGTCGTCAGCATAAAAAAGAGAATTGAGTTTGGTGCCATTTGGTAGCACAAACGGATCAGATAAAATATTGTTGAATGAAAAAGCTAGATCATTAACGTATAGGTTGAAGAGTAGAGGGCTTAAAATGCAGCCTTGACGCACAACTCTAGTGTATTGAAAAGGTTGTGTTTGGTTATTTCCAATCCTAATAGAACAGGTAGAGTTTGAGTATAAACTTTTTATGACTTTATAGTAGTTTCCTCGGACATTTATTTGTAACAGCTTGTATAAGAGTCCATCGTGCCACACCGAATCAAATGCTTTTCTAAAGTCCACAAAACATGCGTATACTTTCGTTTTGTGACAGTTAACGTATTTGTCAATTAATGTTCGTAGTGTAAGAACATGGTCAGCGGTTCGATTATTTGCTAAGAAACCTATTTGAGATTTATGAAGTATGTCACGCGACTGAATGTGCTTGAGAAGTCTATGATTGAGAATTGAGCAAAATAGTTTCCCAAGACAACTAGAAATACAAATTCCTCGATAATTTGAGGGATCACTTTTAGTCCCACTTTTAAAAATTGTTGTTATAAGGCCACCGCACCATGTTTGAGGCATAGTGCCTGACGTCAGAACAGCGTTAAATAACTTCAAATAAATAGGCATTAGTTCATTTAAGCTGGATTTGATCATTTCATTTTTTATTCTATCTGAATACGAAGATTTGTTGTTTTTGAGTTTGTTAGCCGCTGTGCGTATTTCGAGTTCAGTTATTAGGTAGTCCAAGGCATGTGATTGTGTACATATACTCCTATACATCCCCATACACCCCTATACATTCTCATACACCCCTATACATTCCCATACACCCTTATACATCACCATACACCCTTATACATCACCATACACCCCTATACATCATACTCTATACAACACCATACATCCCTATACATCACCATACACCCCATAGATTCCCATACACCCACATACATCGCCATATACCTCTATAGATCACCATACACCCCTATACATTACCATACACCCCTATAGAACACCATATACTCCAATACATCCCCATACACCCCTATACGTCCCCATACACCCATATACATTCCCATACGCGTCTTTACACATCACCATACAACCCTATATGGTTTTTTATGTGTGTCATTGTCCCATTTTATTTCTAGATGCCTTACATTCAGCAAAGCATATATAGCATTAATTCTTGTCAAAGCTCGCTACTAGTGGTGTGCCTGCATAGCATGGCTGCCCCCGTGGTGGTAATAGCTGTCTGCAAAAAGTCCTTTAATTGCTTAAATTCCAAAGTGATAGTGGCTTAAAAAGGTCAATCTAACATCACGTCGCAGTCGCGCAACGGCAAAGTAAAGTCGTAGTCTTTTGCTAATCCAAGCATATTCTTATTGTTTTTGGGGCGTTCTCGTTGGCTTCGTTTTCGTCGTTTCTTGGTTCGAAGAGTAAGCCGGCCGACTTGTGCCGTTATGGGACTGGGGGGTGGAGGGGGGAGGGGGCGGTGAGATTAAACAATGGACTGAAGCGAATGCAAATGCATGTGATTTCCGCAGTTCCTCCGCAATTCGGCTACTAGCTCCAAGGTCAGTAGGGAAAACATTATTTATTTAATTCATCTATTTATTTATTTTCATTATTGGTATATGACCTTCAAATTTCAAGTTCATCAATAAAAAACGATATTGAATTATTATATGTACTGGCTGGAGATACCATACTCTGTTGAGCTTTTCACTGAAAATCTAATTCACAAATAGCAGATGGGTATATTTGCTAAATACATTGCAATCGTCGGTAACTAAAATTTATTTAGTATATATCCACTTAGGCTTGGTGTTTTTGGGCAGTCTGATTGGTTGATAGTTATCTCCTAGGCCAAGCTCTTTCACAGTATATAATCAACAAAAGCATAAATAAACTTCAGACATTCATTAATAATTCATTAAAAACAAAACAAAACAAAGAAATTTATGTTGGTAAAATGAGTGTCTTTATGTCTGATAAAAAAAACGGCTAACCTTTACGTTCAATTTTTAGGCCACGATAACCCCAAATCTAAATATATTTGTGCAAAAATGAGTTCATCTATAAAATTAGCGGAGAATTTGAAGCCATTCAAAACAACTCGCAGCTCGCAATTGTGTATTCCCAGGTGTAAAACCTCTCGGCTTCACAAATTTTTTAAAACCTGATTATACACTCATGCACATTTTTTTAATCAGTGCACCTTTCCCTCAATACGCCTCCCCTCACTCGCAGAGTTTGATGGCTGGCATTATCTCTCATGATCTCTGACCCGAGGTTAAATTTGTAACCCTGTTTCTGTTTCTTGTTCAAAAGCTCAACAATTATTATGTTCTGACAAATGTGCGATTTTTGCCGCTACTTGAGCTGTACTTTTTCGTTCAATCGTTAAAGACATTTCCTTAACCTTGTCCGATTCTGCAACAAAGTTGTACAGCGTTGAAAAGTTTGATGAATTTCTTGGAAGCTCTCTAATGAAGAGAATTTCCTTACAAACTACTAGACACAATGTTTCTAGCAGTCTCCAAGGTCCCGAGGTCACTGGAGCTTTCTGTCTTTCCATAAACTCTTTTCCTCGTTGTCTCTTGTAGGTTGAAATGGTAGCTCTCCTTCTCTTTCTTCCTGTGCCTGGTGAAGCGGAAACACCGCCAATTTGAAAGATATTTCCACAGTTGTAACATTTGCATGACTCGGTACACCCGAGTCCTTCAGCAACGCATGGACATTTTCTTTTTCTTTTTCCATCTCTGCACGATACACGACCTTTATCTTCTTTTTTGTTTAAGGTATTACCACATGTACACCCGCGTTTGCGTTTGCGGGTTTCGCCTAATTGTCTCTCTCCCTCAGTGGCAGCATTATTTTTGTTCTTACATTTGAAGCAGCGACATTTTCTTGAACACGCTTGACTTTTTCTGTTATAAGGACATTTAGAAGATTTACAAGCCATTTTGCGAAAGAGGACTGAGCAGTATTCCACTTAACAAAAAAAATACTTCACCTGTCTTATTAATTTAGCAACTGCGATCCTTGATCGAGGGTCGCACCAGGGGCACGTTTAGGTCAGCACATGCAAAGGTGTGTATAGGGGGAGTATGATGCTCTAAAGTATACATTGTTATTAGAAATTTATAGTGGTAATAGGATCGAGGCGCAACGAATGAGAGCCACGGTTGACCTAAACTATTGTGGTAAAATTAGTATATAAAGGAGAGATATATCGAGAGAGTAGAAACTACCGTTAATCTCCTATTAACCCCCCCTTCCCTCTTTTAATTTTAGGGGAAGAAAATTAGTAAGCCTCACCCTCTCTCTTTTAGGCCTTCCCCCCCTCATTCATTTGAAGCCGTGATGCTGATATCATGAGCGGAACTTTTGGTTAGATAAAAAGTCATTATTTTAAATTCAAATTATTTGATCATTGATCATAGGGAGAGGAGAGGTAGGTCAAGGTAAATCTCCTCCCTACATTTTGGGGCAATTCCTCCCCTCCCGAATCCCTAAACTTGGTTGGCGGCGGACAACGCACGACTCCTGTACTTAGCAGTAGAACAAGTTACCTTGTCTAAGACTTGACATTAATAATGCGCGCAGGGCGAAGACATGAAAATTCCCAGTAAAAATTGACGCCCAGGGAAGGAATTTTAAGTTTTGGTCAGTCTCTGATCAAAAAGGATAAAAGGACATTATATGGCCTCAACAGGAATGATAGGCACAATAAGGCAAAGGATTGAGGATATAGAACAATGGATGAGTGAAATGAATCTCAAATCTTTATTTTAACACGGTAAAAATTCATCAGGTTGGTACAATATGAAATAAAACAACATAACAATTTCTAACTGACAATATATACGTATCTAAAAAGCTTCTTCTATATCTAGCCGGATTTTTTAGGCCTCTCTTGCTATCGCCAATTGGAGCTTTTTGCGTCCTTTTTTTTTTCGGCCAAAAACTATCTCCGGGCTTACAAATTATTGGTTGGATCATTCTACCGCTTGTAATAAACTATGCGTTATTGGGGTGATCTAAAACGCTTAAGAGGTCAAAGTGTTGGTGAGGTCAGCGCAGGCCTACAACTATAGTCGAAAAGCTGGCCGCGCCCCTGACAAAGGAACTATTATAAAAACTCGCTCTTTTTTTTCTCCTTACCTATTTCTTCGTTACTGTGAGTTTGGAGCTTCTCGGGCTTATCATAAAGAAACCTGCCTTTTGACGCCTTTTCACTCACTGGAAATTTCACTGGACTGGAAATTTCGTTAGGCTGGGTTTCAAAAAATCGGCTAGATATACAGTGTAAATTACTTATAACTACACCAAACAAGACCAGTATGTTTTCAATGAATTCCGTGTATAACGACATGAATAACGACATTAGTACCCTGCGAACAGAGTCTCCTTCGATCTTCCTAGATAAGTCGGGAAGAGGAAGGAACCTCACCCGTAAGCACTGGGGTCGAGAATGTCTGCCGACACCTTGGACAAAATTGAGCATGCTCCAAATTCAAATTATTCTGCGACGTCAATCAAACCGTTACCGTAGCATCCACTGTGTTTGTCAGCAAATGTAAATGTTAGCGGGAACTAACCAGTTCGTTTTCACCCTTCCGTATCTGTGTTTCCTCTGGATTTGGAAGCTCTTTAGGAACAATTTCACCTTTAAAATCTAAACTTGCCACGTTTCAGTATAAAGAAGTTAAAAAAACCTAGAACTAAGGTAAAACTTACGGTACTTTTCAAAAACAAAGCAACGAGCCTTGAAACACATAAATACACAAAACGGATCGAAATCCACCAATCACAAACCACGGGCTTTCGTTTCCCAGGAGGTTCGCTAAAATGTAAAGGCAAGAAAGCGAAGAAAGCGTCGCTTCTTCAGATTGTGATTTACGTCGCAGAAAAACAAAATCCAAAGACGTTTTTGGCATCGCAGGTCGGGTATTATCCAATAAACAGCTGTAAAAGCATCGATAATTGAAATACCACATGGATTCTGTAGCCTCATGATCTTATTTTGAATTGGTGTTATGAATGAGCAAACACCAAAGAATAGGCATAGATCCCGAGGGGGGGAGGGGGTACTCCTGCGAATTTCGGATAGGGGTGTGCCGCGAAGCTTCGTAAACCCTAACCCTAGTTAAGGACTAAGAAAGCGAAAACTGATACACTTTTTAAGGCCAAAAGCCGAAAAATGACACCCTGTTTAAGGAAAAAACAAACATGTGGCTTGAAGAGGCGTTACGTGTATTTACCCGCTTAACGGCTATTAAACCTCTATTGCAAAATCATTTTGTTAATACTTAAACTGATACATCAAGTTAACAGAAAAACCGTTCGTTTAGGCGCGCATTTTCACACTCCAGTATCAGATAATACAATTAACCTACCCTATCTAAGGACCACACAAGGGACACAGAAACAAAAGGGTAAAAAAAGATACCCTATTTAAGGACCGAAAACTTCAAAAACCATATTCTATTGCGCGGCACGTACCTATACAGCCCATATATGGGAGTACCCGCCCCCCCCCGGGAATAGATACTGTTATTCAAAACCCATACGTTAATCCTTCCTTCGCGTATAGAGGTGTATGGTGATGTATGGAGTGTATGGTTATGTATAGGGGTGTATGGTGATGTATGGTGATGTATAGTAGTGTATGGGAATGTATAGGAATGTATGGTGATGCATAGGGGTGTATGGTGATGTATAGGGATGTATGGTGATGTATAGGGGTGTATGGTTATGTATGGGGGTGTATGGTTATGTATGGGGATGTATAGTGATGTATAGGGGTGTATGGTGATGTATAGGGATGTATGGTGATGTGTAGGGGTGTATGGTGATCTATAAGGATGTATGGTGATGTATAGGGGTGTATGGTTATGTGTAGGGGTGTATGGTGATGTATAATAGTGGATGGGAATGCATAGAGATGTATGGTGATGTATAAGGGTGTAAGGTGATGTATAGGGGTGTATAATGATCTATAGGGATGTATGGTGATGTGTAGGGGTGTATGGTGATGTGTAGGGATGTATGGTGATGTATAGGGATGTATGGTGATGTGTAGGGGTGTATGGTGATCTATAGGGATATATGGTAATGTATAGGGGTGTACGGTTATGTGTAGGGGTGTATGGTGATGTATAGTAGTGTATGGGAATGTATAGGGATGTATGGTGATGTATAAGGGTGTATTGTGATGTATAGGGGTGTATAATGATGTATAGGGATGTATGGTGATGTGTAGGGGTGTATGGTGATGTGTAGGGATGTATGGTGATGTATAGGGATGTATGGTGATGTGTAGGGGTGTATGGTGATCTATAGGGATATATGGTAATGTATAGGAGTGTACGATTATGTGTAGGGGTGTATGGTGATGTATGGTAGTGTATGGGAATGTATCGGGATGTATGGTGATGTATAAGGGTGTATTGTGATGTATAGGGGTGTATGGTGATGTATAGGGATGTATGGTGATGTGTAGGGGTGTATGGTGATGTGTAGGGATTTATGGTGATGTGTAGGGGTGTATGGTTATGTATAGTGTTGTATAGGGGTATATGGGGGTATATGGTGTTGTATAGGGGTATATGGTGTTGTATAGGGGTATATGGTGTTGTATAGGGGTATATGGTGATGTGTAGGGGTGTATGGTTATGTATGGTGTTGTATAGGGGTATATGGGGGTATATGGTGTTGTATAGGGGTATATAGGGGTATATGGTGTTGTATAGGGGTATATAGGGGTATATGGTGTTGTATAGGGGTATATGGTGATGTATAGGAGTATATGGTGTTGATTAGGGGTATATATGGTGTTGTATAAAGTACAATAATAATAAGTACGTTTAGGTACATAATAATAATCATATATGAAGTACCTACCCGTATTCATGAGATACCTACCATTCACGTCGGTGTTCAGACAAGGCGTGTTTTCATTTTACTGAACATGTCTGTCGAATCTGTCGAAGAAGAAAAGATCGCCACACCCAGTCATGAAGCGTTCCAAGAGGCCCTTGACTTGATGAAAAAAGCGTACGACATTATGAAACAACAAGCTGTTGATGTACGTAAGGAGAGAGAAGCTTTTGACTCTGTTGCGAAGAAGCTTGAACATGTGCACTTCGCTTCTACCATCAAACTGAACGTGGGTGGACAGTTTTTCACCACGAGCCTTCAAACACTGACAAAAGATACAGGATCAATGCTTCACGCCATGTTTTCAGGAAGATTTGATACAAAGCCCGCTGAAGACGGATCTTACTTCATTGATCGCGATGGAACTAACTTCCGGTATATCCTGAATTATCTTCGCACGGGTCGTCTTCTTCTACCGGAAGATAAACTGGTTCGAGAGGAATTACTTGAGGAAGCCGAATTCTATCAGATTCGTGGGATCGTGGATGAGCTTCGTAACGCACCAAACCTGAAGTTTAAGGATTCTACAATCCTGACAGTTGAGCAAAAGGAAATCTTCGTCAACAATTGGCTGAAAACGAAGTTCAATAGTAGCCAATCTGATTTTGTGCTGATTTACCGAGCCTCAAGAGACAAGTGGCATTCATCTAACTTCCATGCTCTTTGCGATAATAAGGGACCAACTGTTACCGTGGTGAAGAGTGGAGAATATATATTTGGAGGCTACACAGATCAATCATGGGATGGTAAGGTATTTTTTAACTGGGCTTTTACAAAATAGGCAGTGACTCTAACTATTAAACTCCATGTTGGCGACCCTTCCCCCCAAACACTATCAGTCGTGGGAAGAAAACTACCATAGCTCTTACTTAATATTGTTTTTTAAATAGTCTCTCTTAAGGATAAAAAGATCTAGAAGCTAGCGCCACCTACAGTTGTTCTTTTTGAAGGGGTTCAATTCCATTTCAAATAAAAGCATCTCCCCCCCTATCAACATGGGTGTTACCTTGCCTAGTCCCTGTACGGCGTCTTTTCAGGCCCTCTTGATCAATGCATTTCGGTGACTTATCCGAGACGAACGGCCGGGAGACGCCTAGACAATCTCGGAGTGCGCATGCGTGAACATTTTTGCATTTTTGAAAACTTCCCACGTTCAACTGAAATAATCTATAAATAACTTTGGGCGTGAATATCCTTCGCTTAAAGATCGGCACTAACCTGGTTTCTGTTATCAAAGAACAAAAATATTACTTTGAATTGGAAAGAATACTACTGGGGCGTATGGAAAAGCCAGAATCCGGAATCCGGAACTGGAGCCGGAAACGGAACCGGAACCGGAACCTAAGAAATAAAACTTGGAGACGTTTCTGTCTTAAGAGCGTCACTAACAATTATTGCTCGATCAAGACTTTTCATCCCCACATTATATTTATTTATTGTTATTATGTTTTTTACTGTCGTATTTTTTGCGTACGGCGCAAAATTTTTCTTCGAGAATTTCATATACGCATGAGCGTTGCAACTTGGGATCATGATTGACATGAGTACTCCTCCTCCCTTTTCCGCCTTTTCCTCACAATGGTTGAAATGGAGCCCTTTCAAGAAATGAGTAACTTAGGCTCAAGAGAAGGAAATGAATAACACAGCGGTCTTAAACATCACATACTAATAATGGCTGTTTTTCGCAGTCAATCGGCTTCTGATTAGTTGTAGTCTCGATCTGTCGAAAATTGCTCGACCTACAGCTGCAGTCACAGTTTATGACTGCTAGGAATAACAGTAGGATGCACTTACCTTTTTTTGCAAGTCACGTTCCAAATGTGAGTATACCTTTGGTATCACGATCCCCGTGCTGAAAATTTCTCAAAACAATGATAACAGAGGACGCCATCTTGAATTTTATTCCCACACGGGTATCGGGAACTGGTTTCAGTGCTTCCCAGTTTACCCAGTCTCAATTTAAGTTCCGCTTCCGCTTCCGCTTCCGTGTCCGGCTCCGCTTCCGGATTCCAGATTCTGGCTTTTCCATACGCCCATACTACTGTATAATGTGCAAGTAATTTCTCTTTTAGTTCATTTTCAAATGAACCATTAAAATGATATTTCTTTACTGATAAAAAGATTTGAAACAGTAGTTTGTTGACATTCTACCAAATTTAGAGACCAAATTCAACAGCCTGTCTGATTAGTTTGCTAAGCTTCCAAATCCAAAAGTTAAGTTACATAAAATATTTCGAATATATTGAAATGATACCGAGAAATTTATAGGAGCAAGCGAAAATAGAGAAACGAAAGATAGCTTTTCATATCCAATAATAAATATAACCTTATTTCTTTAGCTTACCTTCCGATTCTTGATCAAATAATTTTTTTGCGACGCTGTTTTGCTTAGCCTACAAATAGCTTTTGAGATGAAATAAAGTTCAAATTAGTTTAATGAGGTAAATGAAAAAGAAAGGCCAAAGGACTTTCAACAATGAAAACGTGCATAGAATAAAAATGCTCAGTTTAACTCTTTATCCTCTGTACCCTCCATGGCTGCTGGACATCCTTTCATCAGCGCGGAAAAGTTATTGACAGCTCGCCTGCTTCCAAAAGCTCCGCCCCAAGTGAGACAAAATGTCTCACTTCTCCGAGTTTGTCTAGGCCTCAAAAACTTTCTCGGACCACGTGACCCAAAACGCATCGGCCGCAGATAATAATGAGGCCTAGGGACTAGGCAAGGTGTTACTGCCATGGGGTACTTCTTGCAAAGTTATGCATCAGTCGAGTCCAGCTGTGCCCATGCCCCCCTCCCCCTGGCTAGTGTTTTTGCCTTCGATGGCAAATTCTCAGCGGGTGGGGGGACACTTGAGCTGCCAAATGCCTCGTGGTGGGGACAAAGAAATAGCTAGGGCAAATGCCCATCCTCAATCAACACTGCAGCAGTTTTCATTGATCACACGGTTGAGTAGTGCCACTTTGAGCATTTTAATGTGTGACTTTTTGTTTCAGTTAGTGTCTGCCTTTGTACCAGCGCCATTCTATTCTAATCCCCGGGTCATGCAAAATTTCCTGATAGCCCACCCCCATGACCAGGATTGACAAGGCGGGCAAATGCGCCACAGTAGCCCAAGAGATGGGTGCAGCAGGAATTGACTGATACATTAACATAGTACAAACCTTTCTTTTCAATTTCCGTGTGTAGACAATCATTAGATGTCAACATTATTCGATATTCACAGTCAGTTTTCTATTCTTTGCTTATCTTATTTTCTCTGTTAGCCATTATTATCAATATAGTGATTAAAGATCTTGGAAGAGCTTTTACAGTGTATTTAGACAAGGAGAATCCTTTGTTCAAAGCTATAGTCAACCTGTTTTAATACTTGCTGTCAGGAAGATTAAAAATTATAATAATGTTAATGTTTTAATTATTTTATTTCTCCCACTTATATCTCTTGAAGTAATTAATTCAGCTAGAATTAGATCAAATATATTTAAATTGATAGTTTTTTAAACATAGCCAAAGAAATTCAGTTAATAATGGTTTCTATGCCTGTCGGCCACTAAATTAAACCATGCCAAGTGTCAGGCTCCTGACAAAAAGAAAAGATGACTGACAAGCAGTATTGGAATGGTCATACAGCTATGATAATGACTGATTTCTTAATTTGACTATATTTCAAGAACTCTCTAAATTCATCCAGCTCATAGACCAGGCCCTGCGCAGGGGAAGAGGCTGGGGCAGCCCCTTTAAAAATAATAGAATTTATTAAGTAGTTACATTTTTATTTGAAAAGTATCTTTATATATCTGTCTGAATTTGCTAAAACGTGGCTAAAGAAATTTCAAATTCATTTTAACAATTTGACAGTCATGTAAGTCGAATGGAAAGCAGTTAAAAGTCACTTGCTAAGGCTTAACAGTGATAACTATATCGCTGGTAAAAGACGGTAAATTTCTCTCGCAGAAGTAACAGAGTTTTGTGATGAAATAAACAACATTTGAAACGTCCAGAAATTATAACATTTTAGTCGGTCAAACCATGAGGCCCATAGCTACGTACTGAAAACAGATAAAGAATTCACAATCTTTGAGCACAGAATAGGCTTTCTAAGACAGAATCACCTAAACTAAACACTCATGAAGTATTCTGGTAACACGAGCTGAACCACATACCTGAGTTTTGTCTGTCAACGCCTTCAGAAAATCAAACAATAAATGAATTTCGCGGCAATCACAACACTTCCGAAAACGACTCATAATATTTCCACATTTAACACGGGCGAAACATCGTCAAAATACTCCAAAAAACTCTCGCTTTCTCCACATAAATCGTCGCATGGAAACTTTTCTCGACTTACACAGTCGAATTATTCAAGATCCGGAATGTAAATCTAGCGGTTGAAAAGGAGACATAGAGCCAGTGATAGAGTCCCCGCCTTGCAAACAATTCTTAACTAAGTCTTTGGCCTGGTTGGGAATCAGCACCAATTTCCATCTAGCCGAATAGATTTGATCCCTAGGACCTACTTTGTGAGGCCAAAGACTTGTTACTGCTAACAACAAACCTCGCAATATCCAATCTTTCCCCTTCAACCCCCGGCTTAATGATGCCTTCCAGAAAACTTTGCTCAAGGCAGCCAAAAAAAACTCTGATACAACCCACTAGGAGAGATTAGTTCAGTCTAATACGCGCGCTAATTTCGAACTGACATACAGAGAGAATTATGGGAGGTTATGAAAAGCTTTTTTTTTGGGGGGGGGGGGGGGGGGGTAAGTTAATAGCCAGTGAGAAACTCATGACAGTGTAGTAACTACTGCAGTGTATTCAGCAAAGATTCGGTAAAAAATAACTAAATAAATAATACAATGAAAAAAAAAACACATGCTCAACCACAAGACTCGGTAAACGTATATATATGAGAGAAATTCATAGCCATGTTTTAGCAAATCCAGTCGGATATATATTTGCTGGAGTAAGAATATTCTGCTGGCGGACCTCTCAAATTATCATCTAAATAGTATTAGTAAAATCCAACTAGTGGTCTATTATCAATGCTGCATTCTGATTGGTTGAGTTATTACTAGGCTATATGTTATAGCCCACTAGTAGCGAGAAGCGCCTGCTTTGAAAACCAAAACAATGGCGACTGACTAACTGGAGTTGTTTTGTCTCGATGTTTTTGACCAACTAGTTGGATTTACTAAAACATTTATTCCTCTGGCCCTCATGGCCTCTGAGTCAATAGCCCACACAGAGCCCATTCGGGCTCGAGGAATAATTGTTAAGTATATTCAACGATGCGGAGTAAGTCTTTTCTGATGAAGGTTCTTGGTTAAATCTGAAGGCAACTAGCTCTACTCCACGGAATTACGGTTCCTTAAAAACGAATTATATCGTATCGGCTGACTATGTGGTCTCCCACGCATTAGCCCCACTGGAAATTTAAAGTTGAGATTAATGGTTGTGATATTACATGTTTGGATGACATCCTTGACAAAATGAAGGAGTTACAGGATCATCAGAAGATCATCATCTGTAGGCTTCTAGTGGTGAATCCTGCATGTGCAATCAGAAGCCGCAGCAGAAAGGTCCTTTTCAAAGGCTTGAAAGTTCTAAACATGCATGGCTCTGCTCAACAAAGACTCAAGAAAGGTTCAGTAATCTGGCAGTTCTAAATCGCCACAATAATAAATAAATAAATAAATAATGATTTGGAGGTAGCACATCCACAAAGTGGTTCTTCTTCTACCTGATTCCTGGTCGAATTGGAGTTTGGAAATGTTGTTTTTGAGGAGAGGGGAAAACGGGATAGACTACGAGTGGTCCCCATTTTTTTCCACTTGAAAAGATGTGGTCACTGGCCCCCACACTTTAAAAACTGCTCCTTAGGTCCTGTAAACTCGTTTATTCGACCAAAGAGCTTACAAACAGGAACATTTTAATTTTTATTTAAATAATATGCCATTTAGATGCAAGAAAGAAAAGGAATATATTAATAAGCTTACTTTCTTATGTAATTTTTCAGGCACTAGTGGCTACAAACGCAGCAAAGAATCATTTCTCTTCAGCCTTGTGAACCCATCTGGTGCTGGGCCAACCAAGATCCCACTCAAGGGTACTAAAAACCAGTATGGGATCTTCTGCGACAGTGGATATGGGCCAACATTTGGAGGAGGTCATGACTTGCACATTGGCAGTGGAGCAAATGAAGACCAAAATAGCACCAGCAGTTTGGGCCATTCTTATCAATCAGTGCATGCAAATTCAACATTCCTAGCAGGCCAAGACGTTTTTGTTGTTAGTGAACTTGAAGTGTTTGTACTTCAAGCCAACCAGCAATGATACTTTCTTCTATTGTTTTGAAAATATGCAAGTTTAATGCTTGATATATTACGTTAAAAAAGTTAAAAAACGGTAAGAGGTTGGACCTCGTGGGGAGCCTCCTAGTATACGTTATGTCAAGCCACAGTTTTGGCAAAATAAAAATCCATAACTCTGTTTCGAGTAACAGTAAAGAGACAGCTATATGACGAGAACATTTTTTAAATACTATAGTTTCCTAACTAAAATAAAATTTTTACTGGTAATTTAAAGCCACTGCGAAAATAGAAAAAAAAATATGCTAGTTAGGTGAGTATCCGTCCACACATATTAATTTGCGACCAGTATGTGTTGGATGCCGCGTCTAATCTCTATAAGCGTCATAGCAAGTCTGCATCGTTTTCCGAATCGTTTAATTATTAACAACTTAGTTGTGTTTCAGATGTGTCATTTTTTATGACATCTATTAATGTACTTGGAAATGAAATAAAGAGAAGATAAGAGATAAAAAAAATCCCGAGTAAGGATACTGTTAAAACACTTTAAATTAGGTATCACGCTCACGGCTCTGAAAGGCTGAAAAAAAAAACAGTGTCGCACTCAGTGTTCCGATGATGAAGGTCTGGTTTACAGTAAAACGAGAGTTAAGTTTGCTACACCTTCAACCTCACGTTTATTTACCAAGAAAAAAACTGCACTTGAAAAAAAAAACAACGACAACAACAATAAAAAAACATATCTACCTGGAGTTATGAAAACCGGGTTAGCAAACATTTTGTAATTTTTCTCAACTTCCCCTGTCTAATAGCTTGACATATGTATACTGTGTTGCTTGCTTAGGTCGGTTTTTTGTTTTTTGTTTTGCTTGTTTTGTCGTTAGGGATTTGTGTAGAAGTGGATGCCGACAGAATTACAATCTTACCCCCCCCCCCCCCCTCCCTCCCGATTTTTTTTCCCTACCCACAATTCTTTCTTTAACACAAGTCTTTGGCCTCAGGAACAGGCTCTTAGCAGTCAAATGAGTTAGGTTAGAGCAAAACTGCCAGTGAACTTTGACACGGGCCAAGACTTAGTTTTCTGGTGTGAAAACAATGCTAAGGAGATCCGCCGACCGTGTGACTCTACATCTAGGAACTTGAATAAGACGAGTGTAAGAGAAAAGTCCAGAGGTGTTTATCTGGCAATAGGCTGAGTTTTTCCGAGTTATTCGATGATATTTCGCTTATGTTAAACGTGAGAAGATTATTCGTGGTTGTGGATAGTCTTATCAGTGCCGCGAAAGTGTGTGATTGAGTGATTTCCGCATGGTGTTGACAGGTATGTGATCGCGTGTTTGAACTGCGGTTTCGCCAAAATATTCTGTGCCAGCCATTAATATTGTTTCGTCGGTGTTTAGCTTAGCTGATTGTACCTTGGAAGAGTAACTCTCGACTCAGGAAAATTGGATCTAGGTCTAGTTTCAGCGGGCTCTAATGGCATTGCACCATAGGCCGGTTTTTGCAGATAAGAAGGTGATAATTTGTGCACTATGTTTCATCAAGAGAGAATAAAGGGGACAGAGAAGGCATCCCCCATACACACCCTATTCCACAGGTAATTCGTCTCGAGTTATTTTTAAAACCACAGATCCCAAGAGGGATTAGACAACAGCCAACACATAGCGCGAATGTGTTCCGCGTGGATGACTCACGCTCACAGCCACGCGTCCTTCACGAATTGAGACAGAAGAAAAATGGCGAAAGACGCAGAGAGCGATATTGCTCTTCGTTTTGTAGACGAAAACGACTAACGAGAGATTTCTGCTAAAGCTGTGTCAGCGAAACGGAAATTAAAAAAGAATCGCCCTTCCTCTCTTGCATAAAGCTAACAGTACAGCAGGGAAATCCTTAAGACACTGAATATTCTCTCAGGATCATTTATAATTTACAGTTTGAAGAGAGCAATTTCTGGTTTGATATTTATTCTTTTATTAGTGTTTTATTATTCAACAAAAATAACACTTGGCGTCCTACTTGCTTTATTGTACAAACGACCGGTTTCAATAGACCGGCGAAATTTCTCATTTTATTAAAGCACTGAGGTTACGATAACTTCGAGTTAAACTGATTTCACGGGTTGTCAAAGAATCCAGCGATTCCCTTTCCCAGGTGAGCGCCGACTCATTTCGCTTCAGTATATTGAGGGTCTCAATGGGGTTAACCGATAGGCGTAAAACGGCCAAAAATTTAGTCGATAGCCGTAAAAATTGAAAAATTTTAACCGTTAGCCGTAAATAGGGTAAAAAAGAGTTAACCGTAAAAGAAATTGCTCCCTAGATTTGCTACTTTTAAGGAAGATACTTAGCTCACTTATGACACTTATGGTTGCGTTTTTTTATTTCCCGGCTACTTTGGCTCTTTACGCGCGTTAGGCCAAGCACCTTTTAGGTGTTGACCAGCTGGGTGTTGACCAAGACCTAGGCTCCACTTCCGCCTCTCTCTCAGGGAACTAATTTTTTCTATAGCGAAAGTCTGGCTTCTTGCTGGGAATTCATATTAGCGATTTTCAGAAGGTCGTGCCCTTGAAACACTAGTGAAACAGTACGCGGAGATGTCACTGTCTGTAAAACACTTTGCCGATAAATAACATTTCCCTATTTTTCTCTGACACTACTGTAGACACTGCCATGCCTAGTCCCTGTATGGCGTCTTCCCACGCCATCTCGATCAAGGCATTTCGGTGGCGAACTCGCTCGGACCCATGACCCGAAACGCATTAGCCGCGCGAAATAATGAGGCTTATGGACAAGGCAACGGCTGACAGTCGTTCCGTACAGTCCTTCGCTATCATTAAAAACACTGGACACGGGAATTTTGTTACTGGCCGTTTTCACACTAGAGCTAGAGATTATCCGTCTGAGACTAGCCTCTATACGGTCGCCCTCTTCCCGACAGACACCTCTTCTCCGATTTTTTCTGAGGGGAGTGGGTGGCCGTACACAGGCTATCTGGAACGGATAATCCATCTTCAAACTGTCCGTCGAAATCGAGGTATAAAGTCAGGCGGATTATTCATTCAAAATTCAAACTATTCCATTTTCAAATTAAGACGTATTACCTATCTGACGCGAATCATCAAACGGATAACCCGTCTCACACGAATAATCCGTCTCTAGTGTGAAAACGACCATTTCTGCTGTAATGAATGTCGCGCCCCGGCCTTAAGTTGGGCGTTCGCGTGTGTGCTTTGCTTTTTCACGAAGATTATTTTTAAATTGACTGTTGACATTTCTATCTGTAAAATAATATTAGAAGTGGAATACTTTATAAAAAGTATGATCTATCAAATGTTAAAATTTTTCAAAAGAATAGCTTATTTCATCCTGACATGATCCTAAGACATCTATTTTGCTTTAAAGATACAAAAAATACGAGCTAATTAATCTTTAACTTTTTGAAACAAAAGAAGTTAATATTTAACTTTTTTGTTAAAAGTGACTGAAAAAAATTAACCGATAGCCGTAAAAGAGCCAAAATTTTAGCCGATAATCGTAAAAGACACCACCCCATTAAGACCCTCTGCTAACTTGCTCCAATTTTCCAACAAAGCTTCAAGCCCGAGCCAAAGTTGTTGTTTCAAAAGTGGGTGCCATCCTTTTCTATAGCGAATCAATTTTAAGCTTATGATACGTCTCTTATTTACAATTTGTAATTGAATATATACCTGGATTTTTGAAAACAGGGTTAGCAAAAATATCAACCCATTCTAGTGCTTGGAAATTTAAAACAACAAAACTCATTCAAAGGCCGATTAAAAGCCTTTATCTGACGCCGGGCAGTAAGTCAATGGTCCCGAGAAGCATTCCAACGAGTCCAAATTTAAAATGACGCAAATTTTAGAACATTTATTCAGTAAACTGACTTCGCGAAGTTTCAAACCGGTGTCATTTCAGTCTAGAATTTTTTAAGTTGAGAGTGAACTGCAGCGAAAGAGTGCCTGATTAAGGCTGACATAACAACTTAAATAGTTAGCAAAACACTACTTTTTTCGCCGTCCGATAAACAACGGGATTCCGCATGGAATAGACAACAAACTGAATGAAACCAAGAGAGGATAAAGGGGACAGAGAAGGCATCCCCCATACACACCCTATTCCATAAATAATTCGTCTCGAGCTATTTTTAGAATCGGGATAAAGTTACCTCGCGCGCTGCGTGGATGTTTCGTAGAGGTTTCGCATGACTAAACGCCGTGCAAAACATGTCGGGCGAAAGGCAATGAAAGCGTAAAGAGGTCGAGAGCATTCCCGAACATAGATCTTTGCATTTAAGTTTCATGGAAAATTCCATTGTATCAAAACTAAAAACGCCAGAAAGTAAAATATAGATCAGTCGAAAATAATCAAAATACCCGGATCGAAGAAATTAGCGTCCGGCCTCCATGAAAATGTAAATGGTATCGTGAAAAAATTTTTCACGAGCTGCTGATTGGCCCACCACCAACTTTCCTGGAATGTATTGTTATTTTCTTGTAATCCGATTGGTCAGCTTTGTCTAAGTGGCGCCGGTTACAGTAGTCACCTTGTAAATCAGGTTCTATCCTATGAGACTCGTCATAATTACGTTGGATATGATCGTTTTCGCGACGTACAATGACCGATGTTTCTCACCAGGGGAGAGAGTAAGGGAGGTATCATAAGCTTGACTTGTGTGGTGATGAGAAATCGCATTCTTGAAGGTTATTCATAAAAATGAGTAACAACAAGGATCTAAGGGTAGATCGTTGTGAGAACCTCGACCCAAAAAACAAAAGAAAAATAAATAAAACCCCGAGATAAAAAATTAACTGCAACATATACAATGTTTCGAGTAATCTTATACTCAGCCCTTTGGCTCACTGAAATCCACAAAACAGATGTTGGAGATGAAATATGATGGCTCTTGGTTCCTTATGAAATATGAAATATGTTTTCTTTATGAAACAAGTTCTTAAGGGAATCTTATCCCCACCACAAAAATGCAATAGACTTCTAACGCTTAATACTAGTTTATATATAGCTATCGCTAAGTGCCAACGAGCATTTTACCCATACGCGCGCGTTGTTGAATTTGTTTAGAAATGTCATGAAATACTGTAATTGATGAAAAATAGATTGAACTCAATTCGATTGCATTGAAAATAGTGCAAACTTAAAGCAAAGGGCACACATACACCAACCCACGGACGGGCTAGTACCTCACGCATGCGCACAGCCATATCAGGCGGGCAGTGGCAGCCATAGACAGCTGTTCCGCCCTTATTGGGGCCCACCAGCGTGGCAAAGCCGTTGGGTTAACGAACGGGGTAAACCCGCGTCTCAAATACCCTTTACTGCCGAGGTGAGTGCAAAGCAGTCTATCAAGCGCCAGCTCCACACAACATATGTGAGAGCTGTTGGCTGGGAACCGCACAGCCGTTCTACCAGGACATGCGCGGGGAAGTTGGATCACGAGTTACCAGTAAATTAAAGCAAGGGGCTCACATACACCAACCCGGCCACCACCTCACCCATGCGCACAGCCATATCACGCGGGCAGCGGCAGCCATGGACAGCTGTTTCGCCCTTACTGGGGTTCTTCAACATGGCGTACCCGTCGGTCAGTGACTGGGAAAAACCCGTGTATTTTTGTTTTGTATTTTGGCGGTCCAAAGAGTGCGATGGGATGCCCCAAGGCCATGAAAACAAAGGGAACAAAACGATCCGACAAAAAGGAACACAAAAATACTAGGGTAACCTACAGGGTAAAAAGACCGTCAAAATAGGAGGGGGCGCCTCCACACGGAGCTAGGCCGCCAACTTCGCCAGGGAATCGAACCCCGCCTCCCGACTAGTTAACATACTGCTTAAAGACTATATACAGTATAAAAGGCTATATACTAGTAATAGTTGACACGCAGCTGCCCCCGCTCTGTATATTGTCGGTCAATAGTATTCTTGTAGTTGTGTAGCTCTTTGAAATATACCGATTCATAATGAAGATTTTCACACATATTCCATACAATAGGTGAGATAAATACGGGAAACGCAAGGTTCCGTGCACCGTTTCAGTTCGATTTACACAGCTTTGATCAAAACATTCTCAGCTTCGAGAATAGTTTATTCTAAACCATAAGAAAAGATTAAATAGAAGTTGAATTTTTCGCTATTTCTCTTTCACTTTTTACATTCAGTTCATTTTATTTGCCGGAAAGTAAGCCTTAGAAATTAATAGGAAGTTTGATCAATTCACGCTCGCGCATTCTAGTCTTATTTTAAACTTTATAGTTGAAGGACATCTGTGAGCAGGGAATAAGTCAGCACAGAATTTGATTGTCGGCGAATTTCTGTAATCGTTCATCGTTCTGCTAGCGATAAGCTAGCCGTTGTTCACTCGTCTTGCTTGTTTGGGGCTGAGTCTTATTCCGGTCAAAGAGAGAGAAAGAGTGTCTGGCAAGGCTTCAAATCAAAGATTTGTGAACTCGTGTCTGGCAAACTCTCCAAGTGTTTATATATACACAGTTATGCACACCTTGTAACTTCATCTGCGCTTAACGAGTGTCTTTTGGTCCATAACTTTCAAAACAACAAGTCAGCGGTCTGGAGCCAAGATTGACGTTGAATTTTGAGCTCCCGCTTCTTACCTTAATGAGTCGTTTTTCTACTGTCCTTTTGTTAATAATTTTCACTGAAATCATGCCAAAAGCGTCAGTTACTTCACTAAAGCAACAAAATCAAGATTTAAAGGATAAGGTCGACGCCCTTTCGAAGGAAATAACGCAGCTGAAAGAGAAGGTTCGGGTCGATTCGGCCATCACCTTTGGTGCTGAAGCAGCTGCTACGTCTGGTAAATAGAGAATACTTCATGGAAAGTGCTGGCGTACGGTATTTACACACGAGTTGTTTTTGTATCAGAAATCTCACTCGTTCGCTGCGCTCACTCGTTCGATTTCTGATACAAAAACAATGAGTGGGTAAATACCGTACGAAGCATTTTACAAGTGGTATTGTGTTTATTGTATATATACTGAGACTTTCATCATTTTGGTGGCCTTTTTATTTTAAATCTTTCCAAAATGCTTACATTTGCCGCTACACACCACGAAATAACAATGAAAACGAAGTATCAGCTTTTTAGTAGAAACCTTTCTTAAAAACATAAATGACGGTAAGGATATGAGGTAATCCAAGAACTACAAGTAATCTTAACTGTTTGTTCTGAATGTACAATTGAAAATGAGTGAGTTTATGTAAAATGGCCAGTTTCAATATATTAGCTTAAATGGAAATAAATGGAAGACAAAGTAGCTCCGACAAAAAGCACAACATAAGCTTACGTCTTGTTCTGTTTTTCCCCTTCCGCTGTTGTTTCGCCGGCTCTCCACAGTTTTCTTTATCGACAGTGAAACAAACGAAACTATTCCACTCCATTTCTGAAATGTTTTTCACTTTTTTAACGAGAAAAAACTCTTTGAGAAAAACTTTTCTCCTCGAATGTGTGCGAAGCGGCGCTCAGCAAGGTGCAAGAAATGGCGGGAATTTTGGCGCGAAACTCACACACTTCTGTGGCTTCTGATTGGGCGTATCATTTTTCTCACATGTGAAAAAACATCGTTCGCGATTCTGATTGGACGTATCATTTTTTTCACGTGTGAAAACCATAGTTCACTCCTTTCATTGGCTAGAACTCATTTGCGTATCAAAATTTACAACACAACTTTTTGGTGAGTATTTCTCAGTATGTATATAATAATAGCAATAATAATGCTTCGAATGATGAAACCGTGTCTTGTAGTCTACAATATCTGAGCGACGAATACGACGACCTGTCAGCGTCTAATTATGGTGTCGTTGATCAACTCAAGGCATTAAGCCGTCGTCTTAATAAGCTTAGCGCTGATCATGAAACCGCACGTGTTGGCAACGCCATTGACGAGGTTGAGGAATATAGCTACCAATTTAATGTAAAAATAATTGGCCTGCCAGAGAAAAGCAGTGAAACCGCAGCTGAAACAAGCGCCCTGTGCGTAAAATTATTCCAGGAGATGGGGGCAGAAGTGTTTCTGTCGGACATTGACATTGCTCATTGCGTCCCCTCGAGGCAGCAAAATGGCGCCCCGAAACCGGTCATCTGTAAATCTGTAAGACGCCTTGCAAAAGCAAGTGTCATGGAAGCTCGACAAAGTGCCTCTCAAGTCAACCCATCAAATATCGGTTTGTCTGCTGATAGTTATTTCGGGCCCTCTCTCCATCATCATAAACATATCTGTGCAAAAGGGCATTTTTCCATCCAAACTGAAAAAAGCGAAAGTTGTTCCTGTGTACAAAAATGACGATGAGACTGAGCCTGGTAATTATCGTCCGATATCATTACTGTCTATTTTTAATCGGATATTTGAAAAATTAATGTACCACCGCCTCAAATTAAATCCTATCTTGGTAAAAACGATATTTTATTTAAGTCACAGTATGGCTTTCGCGAAAACCATTCCACGCAACATGCCATTATTGATATCGTTAATTTCATACAAAACAATATGGACCAAAAACTTTTCACTTGCAGGATCTTTTTAGACTTAAAAAAGGCCTTTGATACCCTCGACCATTTAATCTTGCTTCGAAAACTTAATCATTATGGCATCGGAGGAATTATCAATGCCTGGTTTGCCTCGTACCTTCTCGGTCGTTCACAAGTAACTGAAGTGGGTTTTAACTTATCTACCAAATGTATGATCTCACGTGGTGTCCAACAGGGGTCTGTGCTTGGCCCTCTGTTATTCTTAATCTATATTAACGATATTCACAACTCTTCAGCGAAATTGTCATTCTATCTCTTTGCTGATGACACGAGCTTGTTATATGCTGACACTAATTTGAAATCTCTTGAAAAAACTGTCAATAGCGAACTGCTCAAAGTCTCCGACTGGCTCAATGCACATAAGTTAACGCTCAATACTAAAAAGTCAAACTATGTTATCTTTCGTCCATATCAACGTAAGTTGAACTACTCGGTTAACATTGAAATGATTGATAACTGTACTCAAATTCCTACCACGCTTCAGTGCGAAGACCATGTTAAATATCTTGGCGTCCTATTGGACAGGAATTTAAGCTGAAAATTTCAAATTAATAATGTTGCATTAAAAATAAGCAGAACTGCTGGTGTTGTTGCCCGTCTTAGGCACTTCGTCCCACGTACAACCCTTTTAAATATTTATCAATCATTGATCTTGCCTTATCTGTCATATGGTTTGGCGGCTTGGGGTCAAGCTGCCAAAACCCATTTACAAAAAATTATCGTGCAGACGTGTTTCAAAAACAAGTCCTTCGTTTGATGTATTTTTCTGAACCTAGAGCCCATTCTGTGCCTTTATTTATTTCCTTGAAAATTCTACCCTTACAAATGTTATATGCTGTAAAAGTATCTTCTATAATGTTTGACGTTTCCTGCATGAATGCTCCGTCTAACATCTGTGATTTCTTCACTAAAGCTAATTCAAAGCACAAGCATGAGACCAGGTTTTCTTCCTCTGGAAATTATTATGTCCAAACTTCAAGACTGAATCTAAATCAAGATTCTTTTTCCAGGTTTGGAGGTAAACTTTGGAACGCAATTCCTAACGAATTTCGTCAACTCTCCAAAGGAGCTTTCCAGGTTTGGAGGTAAACTTTGGAACGCAATTCCTAACGAATTTCGTCAACTCTCCAAAGGAGCTTTTAAAAAAAATTTTCATGACTTTTTGCTCTCGATAATGGAAGCAGAGGACGATTATGTTGAAGTGCCCATTCTCCTACAAAATTGCAAATTCTGCGTCCTCGACTCAATGACTAATAATCGATAGGTTCTGTTAGTTGTAAATTTGATTGTAATATCATTCTGTAAGACTATATATTTTGTAACTTTAGCTTGTTTTTCTGTAATTCTTATTTATCCACATAGTTTATTTAGATACTTTACAATTATTATATTATCTGTTATGACTGCTGTAACCTTTCCTCTCCGCCCGCCTCGTCTAGCGTTTGCTATTTGCGGGCGGAGATGGCAAAATGATGTGCATGAAATAAGGTATAGTGTGTGTGTGTGTGAACCGAACAAAAAAAACAACTGCTCCACAGAATGTCACTGATAACACGTAACGCAAAAGAGTATCGATGTATGACTGCACAATGCATGTCACAAAATCTACCTAAGCGGTCCCTTCGGGATTTTCTGTCTTTACCTCATCCTAACCATTTCGTACTTGCGGGCGCAAACAATAGAAACGTCATCATTACCTACCGATTCCTCGCGGCCCCTGTTCAAGCCAATCGAGATTTTTTCTATATTGACTGTATGACTGTATAATTCAACTGTAAGTACTTTCCTTAATATACGCGTGCGAGTTACTAGAGTGTCTCCTCGGGATTTCGCCTTCTGGGCGAAATCCCTGCGGGGGCAACAAAAGACAAGAAGGAAAAAACACACACTCAAGCCACACTCACTCAAACCTATCTCAGGAAAAGAAACCACTGTGCAACCAATAAAGGCGACCGAGGGGAGCAGCGAGAAAGGGAAACACGCACACTTAAGCAAAGCCAACTCAGAGCTCAACAAAACCGCAGTACAGCCAACGAAGGCGACCGAGGGGGAGCAAAGAGAGGGAAGACACACACACTCAAGCAAAAAAAAAAACAGAACCAAGAAGAACACAGTACAGCCAACAAAGGCGACCGAGGAAGACACACTCGAATCGACAGAAATGAAAAGAGTCACCAACGACCTTACCGATACGACCATTGGCTCCCCATTGGCGTTGGAAAAAAACAGCGCATGCACCGAGACCGAAAACGTTTAAAAAGCAGAGGTAAATGGAGGGACAGGCGACCCTTGATACTAGCGATAAGACCCACAGCACTTGCAGGTTTGGACCGAAAACGATAGTCATTCCTTTGACTCCAAACAAAAAACTTAAGTAAGGAAAGAAGATAAGAGAAGACACAAGGAACACACAACAGCTCATCACTACTGAAACCGAAAAGAACATGACGCACGGTAATAGCTGGTGAGGACAGAAAGAGTAGTGACTGAATCCAATCCAGACCACTTTGGTCGAGGGGACAGTGGAAGAACAAATGCTCCAGAGTCTCATCACTGTGACCACAGAGATAATACGGAGGGACATTCAATCCGAAAGAAACAAGACGGTGAGCAGTGTACAAAACGCCGAGGGTAACTTCCCAACAGAGATCAATGGGTTTTCTGTTGAGACTCACGAAGAACAAGGTCTTCCAGGTAGAATCCCAGTCTAAGTCACCATAATTTGAGCGAACTTTACCACACAGTGGGATTACGTAGGATTCAAAGACAAGAGAAGCTGATAGCAGGATTTGCAGCTCAAGGAGTCGGCCCTTAGTAACGCGGTGTCAGTAGAACCAACAATCAGTCAGCAGTCAAAGCGCGCGATAAAAAGCTGGAAGGCCCGAAGCTACCAAGAGGAAAAGAGATGAGGTAGCAAGCGCAGTTTGGGGGTCAACCCCAAAACGGTCAAAAAGCCAAAAAGTCATCATGTGGGCCCACGCATTCGGGGCAGTAGCATAACGACGGAACCACTGAGCCAAAAGCGCATGAACCTTGTAATGAACGGACACAACGCCAAGACCTCCTTGAAGAGTAGAATGGCGAACTACATCTCTGGCAACCAAGTCACGTTTGCCGCTCTACAAGAAAGAAAAGACAAAACTATTGAGCTCGTATGCAATCCAATCAGGCATAGAAATAAGGGACGCTATGTACCACACTCTAGAGAGAGCCAGAGCATTGACTATTAGGGCTTTGCCAGAGTACGATGGAGATCGGCTACGCCAAGAATTTACACATTTCTCGACGGCGTTAATTCGAGGCCGCCAGTTTTTCTCCTCCAGGTTGCTGTTACCAAGATAAACACCCAAAACCTTTATGAAGGCAGTGGTCCATTTGATGGGAACGGGTGCATCTAAACGGCCACGCCACGAACCCAACCAAACACTCTCACATTTACCAAGATTAAGCTTGACACCGGTGCCTTGATCGAAACGGCTATAAACCTAGAAGATCGCTCTCGTGGCACGATCAGAACACGAAACGGCGGAAGTGTCATCAGCATACAAGGAAAGTAGAGGGAGGGGAGAAGAAAGACAAGGTAGGCGCAGACCAGTAATATCAGGTTGACAGCGGACGTTAGCAACCAGCACTTCCATGGAGAGAACATACAGAAGGGGGACAAGGGACGGCCTTGACGCACTCCACGGGAAGGCTTAAAAGGGCGAGAAGTGTAACCATTGACAAGGACGGAGCTGCGAACGTCAGTGTAAAGAAGCTTGACCCTCCGGATAAAGTTGTCACCAAAGCCCATTTCAGCTTGGGGTGCGAAAAGGAAAGGCCAGTCAACACGGTCGAAAGCCTTCTCCTGATCCAGAGAAAGGAGAGCTACTGGCAGGTTGTACTCATTTGCCAGTTCAACTATGTCGCGTAAAAAGGCGACGTTCTCGCCGATATAGCGACCCTGCACACCACAAGTCTGATCAGGAGCGCCAACCGTAGCAACAACTTTCAAGAGATAGCCAGCCAGAACACGAGCACAGAGCTTGTAATCAACATTAAGAAGACTAATAGGTCGCCAGTTCTTATGGTCTAAGCGATCAACTTTCTGGAAAATCAAGGCAATGAGCGCCTCACTCTGAGAGAAAGGCAGGAGGCCAGCCTCCCGAGAAGCATTGAAAACATTAACAAGATCCTCACCAAACAAATCCCAGAAAGCAACGTAAAATTCCATTGGCAAACCATCAGAGCCTGGAAACTTGCCCTTAGCCATGCCAAGGAGAGTAGCCTGAGCCTAATTAGGCGACATTGGACCGTCACAAGATGCGGCATCATCAACAGAAAGAGATAAACTGAAACAGTCAAGACGATCTGACTAGAACCCAAGATCGACAGGGCAGGCCGTAAAAAGGTCTTGGTAAAAAGAAGCCCAGGACTCGCAAATACCCTCAGCATCGGTCACCCCATTGGAAGCACGCATTGCGGAAATCCAACTCTCAGTTCCTTGCTTCTTTTCCAACCTTAATAAGAAACGCAAGGAGGTATCACCCCCCTCAGCCCACTTGACACGGGAGCTAACCCGCGTTCCCTCAGCCTCAGTCAGATCGAAAGAGGCAAGTTGAGCAAGAGCCCGCTCATATACCGGCATAAGAGAGACAACCCCATCATCGATTCTACGCTTCAGATGACAAGCGAGGACAGAAAGGACAGGGCGCGGCAGAGAACGTTCATCATGAGCACCACTATAATGGCGGACCGCAAGACTTTTGACATGTTCCTTGCCCCGGTCCCACCAATGCTGAAGAGATGAAAAAGAGGGCTTACGCGACCTCCATCTAGGCCAGAATTTGCTGACAGTTTGAAAAAAGACGGGATCACTGAGGATGGAAACTTTCAGTTTCCATCTGCCAGGGCCACGAGGAAAAGATTCAGGCATAGACAAGCCGAGAAAAACGGCATCGTGATCAGAGAAAGGACGTGGAGCAATGGAACAGGAAGACACAAGATGAAGCCAGGTTGACGGGAAGCCAATAAGGTTGATGCGGAAGGACAAGGAACCATCGGGTTTCACCCAGGTGTAAGCGCGAAGATCGGGATGGAGATGGCGCCAAACATCCAAAACACAGAACTCCCTGAAAAGTAACTCCAGTGAGACAAAGCTTTCACGAACGGTGACGGCTGGATCAGAGCCCCGACGATCTTTGGCTCTGTCAAAATCAGCATTGAAGTCACCGCATAGTATCGTGGGAACAAATGGATCAGCAAAGTCCAGACATGAGGTAAATAATTCGTCGCGCTCAGGGTTGCGGTTAGGTGTATAGACAGATGCAATACTGAACACGGAATCTCTCCTGCTGAATTCGGCAATCAGAAAACGTCCCTCAAGTTCAACCCAGGAGTTGACAAAAAAAAAAAAGCTAGGGCGGTACGACAGTGAGCAATACCAGGGTTCATGACAGTGAGAAAACCAGAACAGGAGAACCATGAAGTGGCCTCAGCAGCATCAGTAACATATGTCTCTTGGAGACACACGAAATCACATGACTCAGTGGCTCAGCCACTGCAATAAACCAGCACGCTTAATGGGATCACGGATCCCATTAACATTGAGTGTTAAAGAATTGAAAGCAGCTGTTGAGGGGGAGAACTACAGATCAAGCTCCGCAAGGGAAGCACTACAGCGAAGACTAGACCTTTTTGGTTTACTGGCAACAACTTGTGGCAAAACGTGCTTGCCAGACAAGAGGCTTATTTAAGAAGCGAGAACTGACGAACAATGGCAGTCCCATGCGAACCTTTGGCTTAAGCGTAAAGGCTACGCCTCTCATAGCGAGATTCAACTTGACCAGAAGGAGGGAAAGACTGAAGGAGGAGAGGACGTATCCTGGGGCGACTGTCGCTCTCATCCATAGCATCAGCAAAGTTGGTGGGAGGATCGGAGAAGATAGGGGTGAGTAATGAAGAGGAAGAAGAGTCCTAAAAAAAGACTCTATTCCATCAGAACTGAGGTCAACCTGACCCTCATCGATGACCTCAATTAAAGGCCGTCCACTAGTGGCCGCATCAGCACCAGCCATTACGTCAACAGACTCCATCTCAGCAACATTTTCAACAATCGCAACATTAGGGTTGATAGCATTAACCTCATTCAAGCCTCCACTACTTTCATTACTTTCATTAACAGTACCACTATTATTAATAACTTAATTTACTCTTTCAGTACTATTTGCACTACTATTATTAATGACTTCATTTGATCTTTCAGTATCATTTTCACTAGTATTATTATTAATAACATTTAATCGCTCATTACTAATATTACGTACTGCAGTACGTTCATTATTTCCATCTAATTCAGCAGAATTGCCAACAAGAGAGTTAAACTCTTGACTGTTGGTAAAACAAATATTGACAGTAGGGCTTGGAGCAGAATTAGTCCTTCTGGCAAAATGAACCCTTGTCTTTCCTACTCTTTTTGAGGCCCTTTGGTTGGACTCCGCCACAGAAAAATCACCACTGACAGGGACTAAGTCCTGCAGAATCGACTGACTCTGCAGTAGATCAGAAGAATCACGAGAGACACTGGCCTCCGCAGACTGCGAAGATGAGGCCAGGGTAGGCCTCAAAGATACAATTCCGAGCAAAGTGCCTGGTTTTCCCTCACTCTCTGCACTTGTCCTTGTTAGGGCAGTTTGCCGATCTGTGGCCCTGAACGGCACAAAGATTGCAAACAAGGGGATGACCACGATACCACAAACGACACAAATACACATCCACCATCAGAAAGCGGGGAAATACCCCAGATAAGGCAACATCAACAAGCCTTGCACCATTAAAGATGTTTTGATTGGAAAGAAAAGTCTGTTTTTGTACAAAGTTGACTGCACCATAGGCCTCGAAAGCGACCTCCAAGAATCTGACATCCTCCTCGAAAGGAAAATCGAAAACATGCACACGCGTAATAGGGGGACCGCCCCCCCAAGATAGAGCACCAAAAACCAAAAGGATGCTTTCTCGAAAACGATTTGGCCGTCCGAAAGTGCTCCGGAGAGGGAAAGGTGACACGGACACGGCCGGCAAAAACCCGAAAAACGTCGGTCATGCATGATCTCGTCTCTGGTTTTTTCCGACCTGCAAACTAATGGTTTTTGGTAGGCGCATGATAACAATTAAAAGCGAAGAAGCAAAAAGGCAAAAGCGAAAAAGGGAAGAAGCAAAAAGACAAAAAGCGAAAAAGCAGAAAAAAAAAAGGAAGATTAGAGCCGAGAGACGGTACACAGCAAAAACGAAATATAACAATGGGTGGCCGAAGGACACCAATTGTAAGAAAAATAAACAATGAATGTCGAAGACACCAATTGAAAGCACAAAAAAACACAAAAAGGTAAATTAGAGTCCAAAGGCCACCAATCTTCAAAAAAGAAACAATTAGTGGCAGGGAGACACCAATTGCAAGAAACAATACACAAGTGGCGTAAAAACGCCAGTTGCCAGAGGACCAAGTAATTCGTGTCCCGAAGACGCCAAAAAACTTGCGACACAAAGCAAAACCTATATACAGAACAGCAAAAACGACTACCAAACTACAAAAAGTAAGTAAGAGAAGAGACAAGAAAAGGGAAAAACTTACTAAAAATTAAGCCCTGACGGAGATGGAACCAAAAATGACGGACACCCGTATCCACTCTGGAGAAAAAACGGATAAGAGGCCAAAACTACTCACCAAGGTTGACCCAGTTGGCCAGACTACCAGGTAAGAGGCAAACACACACGCCTCGAAAGTCGCAGCAATACTCACCAAAAGGACGAGAAACTAGACCCAAATGGGTAGAACTCCACGCAACGAGCCTGGCGATAACCTTGTATTAAAGACCCTCTCCTGCCGAGGTGAGGCGAGTCCTTTAAGGTGATTCACTGGTTTTGCACTGCGCATCTCTTACTGCGCATAACAAGATGGTCGCCGTAAAAAAGAGCATTTAAAGTAACCCTATTAAAATGAAGTTGCCTGAAGAGAAACGCTATGGTAATTTTTGCTTGCGGTTGTTTCCTGCCAAGGTGTGTTGGGAATGTGCATAACGAAAGCACTACGCGTGTTGCCGAGTTCGACTTCCTCACGGAGAACCTCGATAGTGGATGTCAAACTTGTGCTTCCTCACTTTGATTTTCAATTAAACGCTTTTTATATCACATTGTGTCCTAAATGAGGTATCTCGATGTAAATTCTATTTCGAACCTAAGCTTTATTTCCAGAGCCACCGAGAAGGTTGTCGCTGTGCGTCTCATTTATCACCTTGAGGACGCACGTCTACATGAGATTTTTCAATCAGCATATAAGAAAGGCCAGAGCACTGAAACAGCGCTTACGCGAATACACAATGACATTCTACGTGCCATTGACGATGGAGAGTGTGTTATATTGGTGTTACTAGACCTCTCAGCGGCGTTCGACACGGTAGACCACAACATTCTCATCACTAGGCTAAAATATCGTTTCGGAATAACTGGGAAAGCCTTAGGACGGACACAGTCTTATCTATCCGGGAGGACCCAGTTCGTAAAGATCGGAGCTGAGCGCTCTTCGAGCTGGAGTCTCTTTTGCTGTGTTCCACAGGGCTCAGTGCTGGGTCCCATCCTGTACAGCCCCGCTGCCATCTTAAAAAATAGGGGAGCGAGCTTTCTCCTTTATTACCCCAAAACTATGGAATACCCTCCCATTAAGTACAAAACGCTGCAAGTCAGCAGAATCTTTTAAATCCACTCTTGAGACGTACCTTTTTAGAAATTACTTTTTATGTTACTTAGCTTTCTTTCAACTCATTCACTGTTGTAAAGGATTAAATTAACTGCAAAAACTGTGGACGACGATCCTGCTAGTTGTAAACGTTGGATCCCTAAAAAAGAGATCTAATCAGCCAAAATATAAAGAACCAAAAACGAGATGTCCAAAGACTACTGCAAAGCTGATTTATAACAACGTGTATCGTTTTTTTATAAGAATATTTCGGCTGGCCATACCATCCTTCTTCAGGTTTACAGATGTTACTGAACGTATGTAGCAATCACAATATTATATAGATGGAGAATGTCCCAATAAAAATTGTTTAAAAGGGAGAAGCGGAAATGACGTACAACACAAAGACTGCAAAGGAAAAATACCACCGTAATTTTTAGGGAGTTATTATAACTCCAAAAATGAAGTAAAAATTTTAGGTACAGGATAACCCCTTTTCTGGGGTTATTTTAACTCCTAATTTAACTCCGAATTTGGGGTCATTTTTACTCCTGAAAAAGAGTTCTTTTTACTCCCAGTCTGGAAATAAAATTACTCCGAAATGGGGTTACTTGTACTCCTTACATGGGTTGTTTTTACTCTTTTTGGAGTTGATTTAACTCTGAAAGTGGAGTAAAAATTTTAGGTACAGGATAACCTCTTTTGGGGTTATTTTAACTCCTCAATATCTGGGGTCACTTTTACTCCTGAAAAAGAGTTCTTTAAACTCCTTTTTGGAGTTAAAGTAACTCCACGAAAAATAACTCCACTGTAAGGAGTTAAATTAGCCCCACTATAGGAGTTATTATAACTCCCTGAAAATTACAGTGTACTAAGGATATGGATTACAATAATTCGTCAAGGCGGTTTAGGCCATGAGGTTCAAGAGTCATGGGCTTATCTATCAAATGCGACTCCCTGGCCTTACGAACTGAGGCACGTGAAGAATGAATTTTCTTCTTTCTTCTTTTCTTTTAACTGCATTTCAGTATGAGAATGGTTAGAGTGAGAGAGAAAGTGTTCGGATAGATTTAATGTTAGTTTTGTCGACTGCACGTCTGTGTTCGTTAAATCTGTCCTTGAGACGTCGCTTAGTTTCACCTATATATTGTAAATTACAACGGTTACATTGAACCATGTAGATCACGTTTTTGGTGTTACAAGTAATGTGTGAAGTGATTGAGCGCGTTTCACCTGTAGCGTAAAAGGTATAACGTGTGAGGCCGTTAGTAATATATGGACAAGTGGCACAATTTTGTCCACAGCGGAAGGAGCCTGGCGGAAAATGATTGTTGGAGATAACAGGTAATTGTTCTTCAACTAAAATGTAACGAAGATTAGGGTTACGTCTGTAAGCAACAAAAAGCGGTTGCGGTTTGCGTAGGACATTAGAAACGCGTGGAAGTGCTGGGTTATGTGTGACAACAAATGGTACAACATCGTAGAATCTTTCGGTTTAGTTTGTAACGCGTTAGAACAAGAAATATTGGTAGCGCGTAGAAACTGTTCTCCTAGGAAATTAATATTATAACCACGAGCGACCCAACAAGGAATGTAGGCCAATTGCCAGTTAGGCTACCAGAAAATGCTAGGGCACGACATTAAGGGTAAACAAATGGCCAACAACCCTTACGAGAAGTCTGTCACATTGTAAACAATCAAACTGCGTCAAGCTAGACATACCTCGCCACTTAAAGAGTGGTCCCAGGACAGCTGACCTACCCATACATAGAAAATAAACATATAAAAAATAAAATGATTTATTTCATATACATCTAAACGTAAATATATTAAGTAAAGGAACAGCTAGACACCTGTGAAAAACCGAACAAAGACATAATATAAGAAACGGGAAAACAAAACAAACTGAAAACTAGCACAGCTGAGCTACCGTTTACACTGAAACAAATGCGGTAAGACGGAGGCCAGGAAAAACCTGCCCAAAAAAGCCCCGAAGGGAAAAAATGCGGGCAGGAAATCTGGGTAGGAACCAAGGCTCAAGCTCAAAGCCCCTTCCTACGGGACTTTACAATGTAATCGAGAATAGACTGCTCCTAAAAAAAATAAAATAAAATAAAATAAAGAAAAAACCAAAGAAAGGTTGGTTCAGAAGCCTAGATGACGTACACGTGATATACGCAGCTCTATATACCCCCGATGTGGCTACCCCGTGATGCACCCGCCCTAGTACCCAGGCCCTGTTGTATCTCGTGCCGTCAAAATATTTATTTCTGCCTTCTTCGCGGGTGCATTCGCCAGAAATAACATTTTCTTTGTACAATGTCTTTATGGGTATGTTATCGTAGCTTTCGTGCAAAGATATTCCTGGATCGATGATATCGAGGACAAACGAGAGCTGATTTAAATGCAAAAAAAAATGCGAATTAAAGTTTTTGGTTAATCGTCGTGGCTTACTCAACAGACACTAGCTCTTCCAAGGTAATCTTTTCTAGCGATGGTTTTGATAATTTTTCATTTTTTATGCGGGTCTTTATTTAAAAAGCTGAAAACGATTAATTATTACCGCTCGTAGGAGACTTGGATTATCTATCAGGTATTAATAAAAGCTAATTGAAAGGATTTTTCATGTTGGTATTCTGATGCTTTCAAAATGTACGATCTCGATAAAAAGTTTATGCTTTTCATCATCAGTTTTTTCATGTTATTATGTATAGGTTTTAGGGTAAGAAGGAAGTTGGATAAAAACGTTTATACTTCAGTCGACCCTTGCAAAGAATAATTTTTCACCCTGGGAAGGCGTAGCTCAGTAATCCAGAAAAGTATCAGCTCGACTCCTGGTTAGAGATGTAGCCACTAAAGAGAGCTGGAGCAGGGATGCATCAATTCTTCCAACGCATTTTACTTACATTTACATTGTTGAACAAGCAACGAAAAATTCAAAAAACACCCTCGAAAAGGGATACAAATTTTTATTTTAAAAATGACTGTCACGACGATTATTGTAGGCTTATATGGACAATAAATTCATGTAGAGGAGAATGCTTTAAATCACTGAGGAAGAATGAAAGGTCTCACAATGTTAACAGTTGTGATAAATGCTCTTGTACATCAGGAGTCAGGACGAAATGGTTACTGTAATCACATGTTTTTATTATATAAGTGTTTGAAGTCACTGAATTCGCAAGAACTGGAATGTGCACAACTTAAAACAGTAGCACAAAACAAGGACCTAGGGTACGAACCCTAATTCATATAATGTATACAAGGCATATAATGTTGTCAATCAATCCTCATTACAGGGAGAAATGCTCAGGGAGAAATGAGGGCTTTAAGGTGTCCCTTGTATCCAGCTGGGCAACATACTGTCCAAAATAAAGAGAGGGCAAATTCTGTTCTTTCATTGACTTAAGACAATTAACTGTCCTGCAATAATTTCAACTAAATTAACTGGACGCAATGTTCCACGGGTAGTGAGTTAAACATCTCGGAGGCAAACGTCAGCGTTATGACCACTATTCCATTTGCTAAGACCTAAAGCTGTTGATGGCTCCTTTCCTGAATTCCCAATTGACACTGACACACCAGCTTGAGTGGGATTGCAAATGCCCCTTTTTTCAGGAGGACCAATTTATAAGTTGTTTAAAAATTCCTAATCCATCCTTAATTGAGAATCAAAAAGTCAGAGCAAAAAAATACGTTGTGGGTTCAAAGTAAAAGGTTCAAGTCAACTAGCTGTAATTTGCACTTGTTTGCGAATGGAAACTCAACATCTCTTATTGCAAACAAGGTTTGTTCAAAATATTCGCATGTCACAGAATGGTGTTTCTAATAATATTGAATGGCAAATTGGTCTTAAGCGGGAACTAAATAAGCTGAGTACGTAAAAAATATTGGTTTAGTATGTGTATTTATATGTACATATCTGTCTGATTTCGTTAAGACGTGGCCACTGGGTTTTCGCTTGGCGCCGGGCGCAGCCCGGCTCCAGGCCAGTCCGGTGCCCAAAAATGTAAGGGGCTTGTCCTCTTGGTCGGTACAGCTGGATAGCCCAGGGACTGCCCTAACAGTGGGTGAGTGGATCAGGCCCTGGGGCAAAACTAGTGGGGTAGGGAGGGGGCTGTTTTGACACAACCCCTTCAGGAAGCAACAGTGTTCAGTGCAGGCTTTGACTGGCGAGTACCTTGGTCTTAATTTGCCCTAGCCAGCTGAATCAGGCCTCTTGTGAGAATGATTATCATGATAATTGCAGAGCTCAGTGGGAGGTGCAGACAGTCACCCATTTTCCTGGGCGGGGAGGGTCAAAGTCTTGGTACCATAGACGCACTTAGCATAGGACCTTTAGACACTCACTGAAGCCATGTTTTCATAAATCCAGTCAGACAATTAAGGTCCTTTTTGCAGACTGGTCCGGGGGGGACAGTACTACCTGCCCGGGCAACTACATGGTGGCACCACTCCAGCCAGTGTCTTTTGACAGCCATTTTGTGCTCAATAACTGTCTGATTTCGTTAAAACGTGGCCATTGGGTTTTCGCCTAGCGCCGGGCACAGCCCGGCTCCAGGCCAGTCTGGTACCCAAAAATGTAGGGGACTTTCCGTCTTGGTCGGTACAGCTGGATAGCCCAGGGACTGCCCTAACAGTGGGTGGGTGGATCAGGCCCTGGGATCAAAACTAGTGGGGTAGGGAGGGGGCTGTTTTGACACAACCCCTTCAGGAAGCAATAGTGTTCAGTGCAGGCTTTGACTGGCGAGTACCTTGGTCTTAATTTGCCCTAGCCAGCTGAATCAGGCCTCTTGTGAGAATGATTATCATGATAATTGCAGAGCTCAGTGGGAGGTGCAGACAGTCACCCATTGTCCTGGGCGGGGAGGGTCAAAGTCTTGGTAGTCCTCGAATATTCAACGTACAGACTTATATTTGGTCTCTCTCTTTAAAGTTTAAAAAATTTATGGTGTGCCAATGAAGCCTTCCGAATTATTTTGCTTCAAAGACACAAAAAGTTTAGTTGCGTTTTTATTTTTCTTAGAGGCATGCAATAAAAAATTTCTGCGAGCAAATACAACAGATATCGCGTAAGATGGAAATGATCCACCCAACGATTGGTTGAAGACGGGATGAGCACGGGACTCACAAACACGCACACGGCTCGTGGATTCTCTGATCTGTATCACGTGTTCGCTCGAAATGCATTCTCTGTCCTGCATTACGTCATGGTTGCCTTACATTACTCTATGTTACATCGATTCCAGATTTTTTCTGCTCCTGGAACAATCGCGTCTTCGCGAGGCTGCTCGTTGGTAATAATAACACGGTATTAAATGGAGCCACAAACAGTAATTTTCTTTAAATGTTCTTACCTTCAAGGTTTATTTCATCACTGACGGTATTACATCTAGCGTTAAAGTTTATTACATTTACGGTTACATTTGAGATAACAGTAATACATTTGTAGGACTAAGCAAAGCTACAAAAAATGCCATTTTTTATCACTTTTTTTTCTGCTTTTTTTGTTACCCAACTCTCATTCTCCCCAAAGGTGATCACGATAAATTAAAAAAAAAACGCGAGAAAAAGAAAACGCCGAATAGTATAGCCATTAAATTTTGGCGCGCGTATTGCGAACTCTTTGCTTCCCTGGGTGCCCGAGGTTTTCCTTGCGCGGTTTCCGGTTTCGGTTCTCTCTGGCCTGCGGCCAACGAAGCTCCTCGTCGTACCCGAGAAAAAACCTCTGGTACCCAGGGTAATTACTTCGGCGGAGCGCGAAGTGAATTAGGATTCGCGACGCTCAGGAATGTATCAAAGTCGACCTTTTTGGGACAAGATTGGGCACGCAAAGTCTGTAGATTTTCGGTTTTATTCGGCAGGTTTTTTGGCTTTATTGCATATTAACCACTGTTACTCCCTTCAATAAAGCAAAAAAAAAACGACAAGCAGACACCGAAACACAGTGGAATACATCGCAGGTAAGTCTTTTTCATTTATTTCATTGAAGGAAAAATTAGATTTAACGTTATTTAGCGTTCGAAGATCTCAGTATTTTATTTCTTATACAAAGTCTCTTATTTTCAACGGTCGCCTGTAACGCGACATCAGCGCGTCCAGCAGAAAGGTCACGCGTCACCTATGGTAATAAATTACTTTACATTCTTTCTTCTTAACGTGAGTTTGGAAGCCCTGTGCACAACTATGACGCCGAAGTGTACGCTCCATAGCGTCTTGTTCTTTACAGTTTGGATATCATATGTACAGTACTGTTCCTGTTCCGACCTGCCGGAATAATGGTGCCGTCGAACCTCTCCACAACGGCCACCTTGGAGACAGAA